>NW_027497923.1:0-124855 GCF_021521415.1 Bidens hawaiensis | reverse complement strand
GTTGGCATTGAGTTTGGAATGGGTTTTTCAAAACTCAATTTTATTTGTTCAAAGGCTTCTTCAAAGTCTAAGACCCACAGATGCTTTGGTCAAAGATCTGAGTATGGAGGATACAATTTTGGTATGCAGGTTAGTGAAAAAAAGGGCATAATGGTCTTTTTTTATAAAATGAGTTGATAATGTTTTGCAGGAAACCAGCTGTTAAAAAGTATGTTGAAACATAACCAAATAAAGGTTGCGCAAGAAACAAAACCATCAGACGATAAATGATGATTGTCACCGATGGCCGGTTTGGGCGGTTTCGCGGTTTCCAACCGAACCATGAACACCGTAGACAACATGATGCATTTTTGGGCTTTCTTTGTATTAATGTAACTTTGATATAGCACGAGTCAGGTATGAGTGTAATGACTTTATTTATCTTACTATGATACACTACAAGTCAATTGTGACTTTTATCGATGTAACATGATGTATGTTTGAACTTGACACCAATTGACCAAAATAGCCAGAAGATGATGTATAAGTAGTAATAGTATTAAAAACAACCAATATTTCTTTAATTTGAATTAATAAGTACAAAGTAAAGAATGGTGATATCGTGTATCACAACTAAATTTAAACATATATTTACATCTAACTAGCCGAACAAACACAACTGTTGGGTCGACAACCCCGACATCGGTGTCAATCTCCATTACGAATAGTTGTAGGCTTTTTCCCGGGCTCCAGTAATCATCCGAGGACTCATTACGAAGCAGTTGATTTGGTTGTACAAGTGGCAATGTATTACCCTCATGAGGGAAAGTTACCGTACTAAATTCCTCATGGACCTCGTCATACGAATACCTATAATTCTTGGGTGGAGTCATGAGGACAACATTCTTTTTTCTATCCAGCTGATCTTGAACATAAAACACTTGGCATGCTTGTGAGGCCAATATGAACGGATCATCCTTGTGGCCAAATTTGTTTAGGTCGACCGACGTGTAACCAAGAATATCATGTTTGACATGTTTACGGTCAACCCATTGGCACATGAAGACCAAAATTCTTTTAGTATGATAATCTAGGACCCATATCTCATGCAAAACCCCAAAATAAAAGTTTTGTCCATAGGTCACCAAGTCTTTTTTGATGTGCATGTCATCCGCCTCTACACCAACCCCGCTATTCTGGTAAACTCTACCATCATGAGATGTACGAAATTCAAAACCGTTGATGTCGTATGAGTCGTATTTGTAAACGTTGCGGTGTGCTCCGTGTGCAATCCACTTTACGGTTTCCGATACAGAACCTGGGGAGCCCGCTAGCTCTCTTTCAACCTGAATTTCATTACAAGGATTAGTTCTGTCTATAAAAGATTTTTGAAATTACAGAAGACTTAATAAATTTATCTACCTTGTCGTGTAATCAGTCAACAAACTTTAAAGTATGCTCATTCTCCAGCAATGCTTGTCGTTTACTAGGCATTTGGTTTTTCAAAGAGGTCTTGTGTTGTCTGCAAGTAGGAGTATAATATATTGTGATTAATGTGTGTATATATATATATGGGTGCAGTTACTTATATATATATATATATATATATATATATATATGGGTGCGTTTGCTGAGCGTTTAAGTTTTCTGAGCACTTCACCCTATATATATGTATATAGTTTAGAGTATATATATTAGTAATACTTACTCGATATACGGCGCTATTTCAGGCGTATTCTGCAGCACATAGAAATGTGCTCTCTTGAAGAGATCAGGAGAAACTTCAACTGATTTAGCGCCAGTGACAGGAATTTTCTCCCCATTATCATCATGATTATCATGTGGAATACCAACAATACTCTTGATGTTTTTTTGGTATTCGCTCAGAAACTCGATTGTTTCTTCCACAATGTTCTCCTCAGCAATGCACCCTTCTGGATAAGTTTTGTTTCGCACATGCCCTTTGATAACCTTCATACACCTTTCAAAGGGATACATCCAACGAAAGCATGGTGGCCCACATAATTTTGTCTCTCTGACAAGGTGCACGGTTAAGTGAACCATGACATCAAAAAATGATAGAGGAAAGTACTTCTCCAGCAGGCACAGTGTA
Source organism: Bidens hawaiensis (assembly GCF_021521415.1). Taxonomy (NCBI): domain Eukaryota; kingdom Viridiplantae; phylum Streptophyta; class Magnoliopsida; order Asterales; family Asteraceae; genus Bidens; species Bidens hawaiensis. The sequence continues at coordinate 122,763 of NW_027497923.1, read as the reverse complement.
ATTATTTGCTCTTCCTGCATCTTATCAAGCTCTTCTATAATGATTTCTTTGCTACAAATTGACTTGAAAAAAAACAAAGCCTGATTATAGCATTTCTCATTGGTTCTGGCATGATGGACCGTATTGCAGGGGGCAGAAACTGTTGCATAAGCATGTGATAATCATGTGATTTAAGGCCTTGTAGCTTCCTTTCTTTAAGATTAACCAAACTAGAGAAGTTAGAACAATACCCTAGTGGAGCCTTCAGTTTATACAATGTTTCAAGAAACATGTCTTTTTCTTGTGCTGATAATGTGAAGCATGCTGCAGGTAGTTCTGTATTGTTGCCTTTTGCTTTCGGTTGCAACTCCTTTTTAATCCCTAAAAACTCCAAATCCTTTCTAGCTGCCAATCCGTCTTTTGTCCTACCGGGAATGTTCAGCAATGTCCCGACAATACTTTCTGCCACATTCTTTTCAACATGCATCAAATCAATACAATATTGGACAGGTAAATACTTCCAATAGCTGAGCCGTTGGTACCATATGTTAAACTTCTTCCAATATGGCTGCGGCATTGTGTTATCCCTTTTCCTCTTACTCCCACTTAGGGATTCAGATCCCTTTCCCCATTCATTGTTAATGTTTTTGACCTCGTCGTATATCTCTTCCCCAGTCACAGGCTCTTTAGCGGTTCTCATCTCCTCTTTTCTGTTGAACGTATTTGTTTGTTTTCTGAAAGGGTGGTCATTGATAAATACCTTCTGTGGGCAGCATAACTCTGCTTCTTTGTGTGATAAAGTCGAACACACTGAGTGTCGCCCCGACACACCACACAACCTTTGAATCCACTGTAAGGGCAACCACATAGTGTACCAAGAGCAGGATAATCATTAATCGTCCATAACACAACTGCACGTAGTGTAAACATTTCTTGTTTATATGCATCATATGTTGGCTCCCCGACCTCAAATAAAGATGCTAGATCGTCAATTAAAGGCTGTAAAAACACATCAATATTGTTTCCTAGCACTCCGGATATTAATAAGGAAAGCATGATGAATTTTCTTTTCATACACATCCATGGTGGAAGGTTGTAAATGACTACTAAAACAGGCCAGACACTGTGGTTTCTGTTGCCTCTATGTACGTCGACCCCATTAGTGCAAATCCCTAGACGAAGATTTCTTGGATCGCTTCCGATGGTATCGGAGTACCTGTCATCTATAGCTTTCCATGCTGGTGAATCTGATGGGTGGCGTAAAATACCGGGTTTATTGGTACTCGTGGCGTGCCATGTTAAATTCTCTGTTGTGGTCTTTGATTGAAAGAGGCGCTTGAATCGTGGAATAATGGGAAAGTACCACAGTACCTTAGCTGGCGTGTTTATGTAAGTTTTGTTAGTCTTCTCATCCACCTTCCACCTTGACTTTTTACAAACTGGACATGCTTCCAAATCCTTGTAATCCTTATAGTAAATAATGTAGTCATTGATACACACATGTATCTTTTCGTATCCTGAGCCCATTGCCTTCATCATCCTTTTGCCCTCATACATATTATTTACCATTTCGTTATCTGCAGGTAGCATCTTTTTCAACAATTTCAGAAGTTCATCAACGAACTTATGAGATACCCCGTACTTTCTCTTCAAGTTGAGTAGTTGTACTAATGCAGACAACTTGGTGAAGTCAAGACATCCTTTATATAGGGGCTTCTCAGCGTCAACAAGTAGTTGTAGAAACTGTTGACACTTCTTGTCGCCTTTGAAATTGTCTTTTGTAGCATTTACCATTTATATAGTTTCACAGGCATCTGTTGGAATGTTGGTGTCAACAAACCCAGTATTATTATCATAATTAGTTGGAACGCAGGTGTAGGCAAACCCAGCATTATTAACATTAGTTGGAATGTTGGTGTCGGATTCTCCATGTTTTATCCAAGTAGTATAACTCTTATCAATTCCAAACCTGTACAAGTCATGTTCTACATCGTCTACACTAAGAGATACGTGGTTTACACACCGAACACATGGACATGAAATAGAAATTTGTGGTGATGTCTCCTTGCAATTACGAACTGCAAAATGTAGAAATGCCTTAACACCATCTTTATATGCTTTACTGCACCTGTCGCCTACTGATATCTAAGACTTATCCATCTTCCAATAATTTTTTTATTAACTGTGTCATCAACGATATATATATATATATATATATATATATATATATATACTAATTAACGCTAATAAATGTAACCTACTAATTAAATGCAAAAATATTTGGTACTTACCTGAGATTAATGAAGCTGTTTGATAGTATTGAGATTGATGAGAGTTCAATAAATACACTAGCAGATCATTTATTAGGGTTTGGTGAGACTGTGAGATTTTATTTGGTCAATACTAATTGATGTAGGTGGCTTCCAGAAGATAACTCGATTAATTGGCGGGTAAAAATGAAAATTTTAAACTTCTAAATTTCGTTATATAAATATTAGAAGAGGTTCTATTACGTTCTCAGGGTGTAGCTCAAAAGGTGCGCTTGTGATTAAACATAGATTGCAAATACCGCGGGTTCGAAAATCAGGAGGGAACATATTTTTATTAATTTTTTATAGTAACCTCTTTTTAATGAAATAATACACTGTGATTTTGAAAACACTCAAACTAAACTACTCATTAAAAGTCCTTTAAATCCATCCAGAAACATAAAAATACATCATAATAGCTGGTCTAAAATCATAACAAAGTTTCTTAGATTTTAATTACAAAACTAATTAAAAGCCCTAAAAACAACAAGAAGCAAATAAAATATAATATCTTCACTTTTTTTTCTGATTCAATCAGTGAAGCTACACTCCTTGCAAGTTGATCCTCTAATGACTTATTTTCCCTTATCAAGATAGGAATTATGTCTGTACATCTTGTGCACACATTAGATCTTGTGGACGAAACACAATCAGACCATGTAAAGAAATCACATTTATTGCCCTAAGTTAAAAAATATAGAGTTTAGGGTCAACAATTGTAGATGAATTCCAACTTTATTTGCAATTTCACTAACCTGAGATACACAATTGCAGAACCTCCGACCTGGATTTTTGGTGGTCCTTGATGTTCTTAGAATGGCTTCTTGACCACAAAAACAATAAACATGAGATCAATTGTTACTGGATGTTGTGGTCCGCGATGAGATTTCTTCCATGGTGAAAAAGGAGTTTTTATTGAAAACAAAACTAGATATATAAGTATATATATATATATAGGAGGGTTTAGAAAGGAGTTGTTGTACACATGCGTGTTACAAGCGTTTTAGGATATTTATATATGTCTTTGTACAGTAGCGTGTTGCAAGCGTAATAGACTCTTTTGAACAAATATATAACATATTTTAAGCTAATTGATTACACGTATTTTTAACAAAGAAAGATGAGAACCATTAATCTATATTTACCATTCATCAAAAGATGCACCACAAAAAGTACTATTAATTACAATACATCACAAAAGAACCAAGACCAGCAAAGCTAACATCACTATCACTCCGCCTTGTCCACAGTCTCCCCCCATCTCCTTAAAACTCATCTTGGTTGACACCGTAGTTATTGTGTCAACCAGGGTCTCACACACTGAGTCGTAGCATTCAGACTGTTGTTTCTGATAATCAGCAACCATTTCTCGAAACACATTGTCGTCTTCAAACAACATGATTTTACAGGAGTCGAAGGTCTTTGTTTTTTCGAATGCGAGTCTTGCCCTAATCGCTTCGACTGTCTTCAACAAAGTGTCGTCTTTCTCTTTCTCAAGATTCAACATTGTTTTCACCATGTTCTTCACGGTTTTGTCAGAAGAATACATTTTTATTATCTTTCTGAAACTGTTAGTGTGATTGAGTAACCAGTAAGTTAGTAAGTTTGATTTGTAGTAAGATATAGCTTAACTTTAATGTAGGCTATCATTACCATAATATTTTTCCCGACATTTTTGACAGGTGAGTATAATTGTGATCAATTAATTCTGACAGGTGATATAAATGCAAGTAATCTCTAGATTAAACAAAAACACATGAGACAAGTTTTTGCGTTTCCCAAGCGTGGGACACCCTTTTGTTTTTTTATTACAGAGTTACTATTCGTCCGGTTGCGTTTCTCAAGCGTGGGACACCCTTTTGTTTTGTCTGTGAGCCTTTTGGTTATATATACCTACACCACATTTGTGAAACTCATATACCTACATAATTTTAAATTACTTTTTTTACTTAATAATGGATTGCTCGTCATCATCATCATCATCATCATCATCATCATCCAGATCCTACAAGGCTACCCTCAGAAGGCATATTGAGGCTCAAATCGAGATAGATAAAGCTTGTCGGGAAACTCTTATTGAAGAATTTGTAAAGACTAGCAACAGCTTGGATGCCAGGGATGTCATTGCAAAAGTTCTTACTCGAATGCCCGCTAGTACTATCCGAGATCTTGCTGTTTTGTTTATGGTTGATGTAGCATAGAGAGAGCTTGACGAGTTAAAACTTTTGGGCAAGGCAATTCTTGAACTGAATTGCTCAATGGAATTGAAGTTGAAGTTTCTTATGTCACTCAGAGATTAGTATGTGATGGTGTTTCATGAGTGTTTATGGTGTAGTGATGGTGTGTTTTTATGTGTGTCACCCAGAGATTAGTAGTAATAAAATGTGTATGTTTGTGATGGTGTGTTTATATGTGTGTTTTGGTAATAATAAAATTTTTATGTTTGTGTTAAAACATTGATTCAACAAGTTACTATTATCTTAAAGTGCATTACAAAATGATAACAGAAGACTAGAGATCTCCATAACAAGTATCTTAAAGTACATAGCAGTCAGTTTTGAAATCATTCAAATTTTTTGTTGCAGTTTCTTAAGTTTAGCAATCAACTCTTCTCCGGTTAAACGAGTGTCATCATTTTCATGGAATAGCAGTTCTTTCTTGATATGAGTATTTCTGTGTTGGTTTATATCCGAGAGGAGGATTTTTCACAAATACTTTGACCTCAACCATTTTAGCTGTCTTTGTTGTTTATGGCCTTCCTTTTTGAAATTACACCCCATGGTCTCTTCCCATCATATGTCTCCATGTGTCTCATAGCAAAAATACCACAATCTATTCCATTATTTCTTGTTCTCCATGTCATCTTTAATCTATAGATTGTTGCTATTTGGATTTACTGAGTAATGGGGTGTTTGATTGTTTTAAGATACATGCAAAAGACGTTTCTCTAAACAAAATAGAAAGGAATTTAAGTATTTTGAAAATTTTTATAACAGGTATGTATGTTTTTTGGGTTAAAGGTATATATGTTTACCAGTATATCAGGAGTCTTTCCGTATCTTTGCACAAAATTCTCTCTAATTGCTTTTGATTTGTCTTCTAAGCATATAAACTTTGCATCAGCTGGTATTTCTTGATTTGCACTGTTGTCAAGTAATTCTATCACTCCTGTTTGAAGATTGAAGGTAACCACAAAAAATGATCGCGTTGTAGAATTGGCACGAGTACTTTAGCAACCTCCTGGAGTGATAGAATTCCACTCCTTGCCATCTCTGTTTCGATGTTGTCTGAAAACACATCCATTCTTTCTTTGTCTATGTAACCCCTTGACTCAGCATAATGGTCACTTGTCTGTATTGTAATTAAAATGCAGACGATTAAAGCGTTTATTGTGCGTTTTCTAATAGTACAAACAAAATAGATTAATTTGTACCAGCACAGTGCTTGAAGCAAAGAATCTGAACGGTGATGCTGCATATTTTTTCTTTTCTTCATAGTTCATTACTTCACTGAATGCATCCATTGCATTGGTGGCTATATAAATTCCAGGACAGAAGCTTTCAAAGACCACCTTGAACGAGTCTGTGTGAGTGGACTTGTAGACCTCCTCCCAAATGTCTTCAAGACAAAAAAATATATACTCTGAAATTATTTCTTCATCTACTGTGACACTAGCGGATACGTCAACCTCTCTCAGAAGATATGGAGAGTTCAGTGTAATGAGTCTATCACTTGTTGACAATCCGGTGTCAACTGTTAAACATAAAACAACTCACATTAAATTTGACTGAAAATAATTGTAACTATAATTAAATACCTTCATCCCCTTTTGGTTTTTATTTATAATTAAATACCTTCTTTTGCACACGCAACCACTGTATTAACAACTTCATCAATATCTGCGCACGAGACATTGTTTTCTTGACCTGCATCACCTGCATCATTTTTTACGACAGCCAAAGATGTAATATGTGCAACTGTGATTATAATTAAGCTGGTACATATATGATATACCTTTTTGAGCAGCCACTAGACCACCAACACCAACATCTGAATCAACTGCATCACATAGATGTAATAAGTTTAAAATAACAACATAAGTGTTTTAAGAGCGTTTTAATTATACTAATAATTAATTTAGCCCAAATACCTTTTAGAGCAGCCACCGGACCACCAACACCAACATCTGAATCTTGTGTTTTAGGGACCACATTATTAGTGAATCTGTTTTCCCATTCACAACATCTAGCAAAGATATTCTCATTTGATGGATGTCTATCCTTTCCTTGACAGACCAACTCGTTGATCTCGGAGCAAATTTTATCAAATTTCTTCAACTTGTTATCCATTTCTTTATTCCAAGATTGTAAAAAGAAAATATAGTTATTGTTAATTCAAAAACATTTTCAATTTATCCCAGCCAGTTGTATGGAGTTAAATAATAGTCAACAAGCAAGATAGGCATTTTCAAACAAAAAGGTGAATAATCGCTTACATAATCATCCAAATCTTGTTCAGCTGTTTGATAGGCATTATCTGTTTCAGATGCACTTTGACCATCTGTTTTTTAATTACATATAATGTTGTATTACATAAAATGCATGTAGACATAAGAGATATGAGAGTTTTTAGAAGAAAATAACAAGTTTAATACCATGTTCTTGTTTCTCCTCAGCTGCAGTGTTTTCTTCAACTGCAGGCTTACCGGCAGCACTAACCGTCACAACAGCAGTCTCATCAAGTTTCTTCCCGGCAGAACTAACTGTCACATCAGCAGTATCAGCAACAGCAGCATCAACAGTCTCATCAAGTCCCTTCCCGGCAGCACTAACGGTCATAGCAGCAGCAGCCGCATCAATCCCTTTCCCGTCAACACTAAACGTCACAGCAGCAAACTTAGTAGCATCTTCTTCTAAGGGAGGACCATTATTCTCCAAGTATTTTTCCATCTTATTAAGAGTAGTTGTTGTTATGTAGTTGACTGCAGGCGTTGTGACGGGAGTCCCAAATGGACCATATTTTTTCTGGTATTCATGCGTGTAAAGCATCACAAGGAAGGTGATCGGACCGTTGTATTGAGCGTTGATACCTCTCCATTCTTCCTTTGTCATTTTCAAGTTTTCAATAAAATAGCTGCACCAGTCCATATTTGGAATATCCGAGGTTTTATCAATTGCAGAGATGAATCATTGATTGACTGTTGTTGATTTTGTCACAAATCCTATACAGGCGTTGAACAACACAAAGAAATTAATCTTAAACAGTTCACCAACTCTTTGATCCGCGGCCAGTTAGTATTTCACATGCTTTATACTTATTCTTGAATTTGTAGTAACATCTTCCCCCAATCTTGGTCTACTCTTGTCTAAAACAGGAATCTTACCCATTGGTATCCCCAACACTTCATGTACTTTTTGTGGTGTTATCTTAATAACACCGCTCCCAATGTTCAATTCATTTAAACGGTTATTATAGATCATGAGCAACCAATATCCCAAAGTTGTTGGTGTTTGGGTTACTTGAAGTCTTAACATTGACCCGAAACCCATTTCTTCTACACAAGTTTTTTGGGCAGTGGTCATTTCCTTCACTGCATCAACAATATTAATAGGTGCACACCTATTCTTTAATTTTTTGTCTACAAATTCAACAAAAGGTTTTCCCCTCTCGGCTGGCTTCTTTTCTTTAATGGCTCTCTTTTTCGGACGCTGAAAGTCCGGGCCAGAGGTGCTGTGTTCCACCTGTTTCCGCTTTGACAACAACCTGTCCATTTTTGTGTGAAGGTCTGAATCAGAGTCTGCTTCCACAACATGTTTTGTTTTCCCCACCGGAGCAACTTTTTTTGTCTTCCTTTTATCAGCCTTGTTTTTTCGACAACTGAATCACATACATACAATAAAACACGGGGGTAGGGGATAACAACACGAATCAAAAGGAAACAGAAAACTCTTATCAAACATCACAATGATTAATTCTCATACCAAAGCCATAACACGCTAATCATACACTTATAACATGCTTTGATATTATACATAGATTTAAAAAAATAAAGATATGTATTACAACAACAACACGCTTATCAAACGCTTTAATACATACAATAAAACACGGGGGTAGGGGATAACAAAACGAATCACAAGGAAAAAGAAAACTCTTATCAAACATCACAATGATAAATTCTCATACCAAAGCCATAACACGCTAATCATACACTTATAACATGCTTTAATATTATACATAGATTTAAAAAAAAATAAAGATATGTATTACAACAACAACACGCTTATCAAATGCTTTAATACATAAGAAGATTCGAACAAATGCTTACATTTTAAGATTAAGTAAACCTAAAACGCTAAAAAAATCATAAATTAACACCCGTTTCATCTTTATTCTGAGACATATCGTGCTTTTGCTTCGTCCTTGGTTCCGTTCCAAAAGTAGATGAGTTAGGGTTCTTCATTTTGGTTCAGTTCCAGAATAATTAAACCACTCGGGCTTGTGCTTGTGCTTGTGCTTCACAGTATAAATGAATCGTCGACGGGTTTTAGGAATATTGACTTACGAGGTTGAATTTTGGGAATAATTATTGACGGTTAATCGTACGGTTTGTATTGTATAGTAGCAAAAAGGCACGTGCTTTTAACTATTAATCGTACGGTTTGTATTGTATAGTAGTAAATATATATATATATATATATATATATATATATATATATATATAATATTAGATGGTGGTGGACGGTGGTGGAGGTGTGGTGGTTCGTGGTGGCGGATGTGTGGTGGTGGGTGGTGGTGGCGGAGGTCGGTGGTGGGTGGGTGGTGGCGGCGGAGGTTGGAGGTGGTGGTGGTGGGTAGTGGGTGGTGGGTGGTGGTGGATGGGTATAAATAAATGTATATATATTTATACATAATATTAGTGGGTGGTGGTGGTGTGGTGGGTGGTGGTGGAGTGTGGTTGGTGGTGGGTGCTGGAGGTCGTTGTGGCGAATGTGGGCGGTGGATGGTGGTAATAGGTGGTGTGTAGTATGATTGCGGATATGTAATACATGAGACGATGACGGTGCTATCCCGTATGATGACTAGCCCAATTATGAAGAAACGATGCTAATATAACAACCTGGGTTGTTGGTGGTTATCATATTGATGCTGCTAACCTATATGGTACGGTTTGCTTACGTCAACCCATACGATGGCGACTGTAGCTCGTACGACGAGCATGCCGTCTATGATGATGATCACACATATATATGATGATGACCAATTATATGTACCTATATGATAATACGCCACACAGGCGCGCGCGCACACACACACACATATATATATATATATATATATATGTTGATGATGATGGTGACTCCGATGTTTAATGACATGTAACCCGTATGATCTACGACGACCATGATAACGTATACGATGGTCATACTGATGGTAACATGTACGACTGATGATGTCGTTTGATGACGACAACAATTCATAAGATGGTGCCGACAGTGATCGCTAATATTGGGCGTTTTGTTTACGATAACCCATACGATGCTGACTACATCCCTTACATGGCAATCGGATGATGATGATGATGTTGATGATGATGATGATGATGTGTGTGTGACGATGATGACGACACTGATAGAGAGATATATGTTACCCGTATGATCAACTCCGACAACGATAGCCTATACAATGACCACGTTGATTACCCGCACGTCTGATGATGATGCCGTTTCATGGTGACGGTGATCGATGATTATGATGATGATAACCACTATAATACATGATAACCATGATAACTTTATGATCTTAATCATCATCATAACACATATGGTGATGATGATAGCCTAGAAGGTGATAATGACACAAAACTACATATGATAATGATAACACTATAATTTTATGAGCCTCTCTAATACGAAGTTGTAAATCTTATCCAGAAAATCTTACTAATGGTTAAGATAATACTTCAATAATGGAAAAAATTGTAATTTTATTTAAAAAATACGATTTATTAAACGAACTCAACTTTTAACGAAATTTAATACTGGAATGTTAGTAAAAAAAACTAAAAGTAAATGTTTTTATACTATTTTTAAAAAGTTATAAAACAAAAACCAAAATATATATATATAATTAAATGTGTAGAAATAAATAAAACCAAAATTCAAACCCCTTTTAACTTCAAAACCCTAATCGACTTCTACTTCGCTTTACTGTAATTCGTATCCTGGTAAGAACATAAAAATGCCACGTCTCAATAATGGAGTTAAGTTCCTGGTAGATATCGACAGCGATTCCATGAGTAGGATGGTATGTTAATGTTATCTGGTTAATTTTTTTTATGAAACATTTTACAGTTTTGGAACATATACATTCTAAGAACATTTTTTTGTGTTACTTATAGTTCATTCCTAAAGCTGTTCAACCAATGTTTGCTGACATGAAATCGAATACCGGCTGTTATTTGATTTATGATCAAAGTGGTAGAATGTTTTCTGTTGTTATAATCAAAGTACTTAATGACTTTTATTTTAGAACCGGTTGGACTGAATTAATCAGAGAATGTTGTATAGAAGCTGGAACATATGTTGTTCTTGAGCTTAAATCAAGATCTATGTTGAATATGTTTACTTTCAAAAGAAATGTAAATGATCAATCCGGTACTACGATATGTATTCCAGTCAGAAACCGACACGTCCATTACTTAGTAAGTTTTAATTTCTGTTTTTAAGGATTGTTTCCAAATTCAAATGTCTTTTAATTAACATGTTTAATAGGATTTCCCTAAGTGGTACGTGATTCAAGAATTTGGTGACAATTACATGAATTTTTTTTCGAGCTTATTGCTCCAGATATATATATGTTTAAAGTTTCATGTCTTTGGGATGGAATGGGTTGTAGGCTAGAGGATGGATGGATTGAGGTTTTTAAACAAACCAACTTGAAAGGTGGTTCGTTTGTTGTGTTTGAAATCATATCAGATAAGACATTTCATATTAATGTCTTTCATGAAGATGGCATAGAATTTATCCTTCCTGGTCCAAATCAGCTGTTTCTCAACTACCAATTAAACAATCAAGGTAGTTCCTCCCAAAACCCAATTCATCTTAATGAGCAAAATGATGACTCAAAAATCGTCTTCCACATGAACGTCACCAATAAATTGGTAAATTGAATTTTTAAATTTCTTTTTTATTTACAAGTATATTTGAAATTTACTCTTCATAGCGTCTTCCGGGTCACATTGCTACCAAGATTGATGCCTATGATGGAATGCTAATCACTTTGTTCAATCCCGAAGTTCGTAAAAAAACTGAAACTCCATGGTGAAGTGTCGAAGCTGAAATTCAGATATTCTTTACAAAAGTGGAAAATTTTCAAGGAGGAAAATGAATTACAGATTGGTGATAAGTGCAGATTTGAATATGACTTCAATGAAGGTATTTTGTTAGTTTCAAAAGTTGATTAGTGATTTGGTGATGTTTGGAACATTTGGGAAATATTTGGTGATGTGTTTGGTGAATTTTGGAGCATTTGTGATTTGGTCACTCTGGGTAATATTTGTATGGTTGTATTGATACACTTATTACTTTATTGTGTTGAATGTTGGTTGGTTAGCTTTTAAATGTTTTACTTTTATAGTTTCTTGTACCATCTATTTTGTTATTCACTCTTATTTTGTTTCATTGAATGTATTGTAATGGTTCCTTTTGTATGAAAACTTTTAATGTACCATCTATTTGGTTATTCACTCTTATTTTGTTTCATTGAATGTATTGCAATGGTGCCTTTTGTATGAAAACTTTTAATGAATGGTAATTATGGAGTATCTTAAAACAAATCGAAAAAACTAAAAACACTTGGTTAAATCTAAAAATAAAACAAAAAACATTTTGTTAAAAAACACTATTACGCTTGTAACACGCTAATATACAAAAATATATATAAATATCCTAATACGCAAGTAACACGCTTATCCAACCATATTCTGTCAAAGTGTCTATTTTCAGCCACAGGTTCTCTTCCGTTAAAACTATGCCAATAATCTATTGGTTCTTAATTAAAAGGGAGGCAAAACTCAAAAAGCTCCAAAATATTGACTCCCAATATTCAAAACTCCAAATTACATTTAACACTCCAAAAATCAAATTACACTCTAAATTATAAAAAAAATTTTCACTCCACAAATCAGCACGACAGTGATTTATACTCTAAATTACACTCCAAATTATTAAAAAACAATCGACGATGAATCTTATAGATGAAACAATCGAAGAAGAACATGTTTTATACTCCGATGAGGAAGCCAACGACGACGACGACGCTCAATCAGACGCACTGAAGGCTACTCTAGCGAGGAAGCCAACGACGACGACGGTCAAGCAGACGATGCTATAGCGACGATGGCTATCGAACCCTTCAACAGTTTTGATACTACTCAAAAACCTACAAGGGGGTTGATGAGGTTACCTAAGCTACGTACCGATTATGCAAACTCTGGAGTTGTCAGACTGGTAGTGGAGTTTGATAATCTGGGTAGGTTCACTGTCCAAAATAGATCAAAGTTTTCAAGGTTTTTAGGGGATGTTGTAAAGGAAATAGTTGGCTTGAGACATTTAAGTTAGAGGGAGGTCACAAAGGAGCTTAGAGATAAACTGTGGGAACAAATAACCGTTATTCTTAATTTTTATTTGTGCATTTTATATTTTGAGAAGTAATTTACCTTTATTGTATTATATTATGCAGAAATATTTTGAGATTGAGGCGTCTCATAGGCCTTCTGTGATGAATCGGCTCGGACACCTACTTCGGGATTTCAGAAGAAAAATGTACGACAAATAAATTATGCCGAACATCGGTAAACTTCTGAAGCTGAAGGAGATTTCCAAGGGACACAGGACGATGATCAGGCAAGAAGACTGGAATCGCTTCGTTGGGTACACACAATCAGAGTAGTTTCAGGTATAAATCCTCTACTCTGCAAACGTAGATTGATCGACTATATATGGTTTATGTTTTTTGTTTAAATATAATGAAATGATTATAATGTGTGGTTGAAGAAAAAATCGACTTCATCAAAGGGAGCTCAAGCAAAGAATGTTTTTGATCATCACATGGGACGAGGGGGTTATACCTACCTTCGAGAGAAACTGGTAATCACCGTCAGCTGCTTTCTCTTTAGTTCAATGATTTGTTGGTTATGTGTCTAATGCATGACCGTCAGCTGCTTTCTCTTGAATATTTTACAAGGTCAAAAAGAAGGAAATTGAACCGGATGAGATCCCCGGCCGTGCATTAATGTGGATGAAAGGAAGGGAGGACAAAGATGGCGCATACAAGATTGCTGTTGTCGAAGGCGTGGCAGCCAAATTAGTATGTTTTAGTATTAAACTTTTTAAATCATATTAAAGTCAATTCATTGCCTTATATTGGTGTCAAAAAAACTTGAGTCTGTATAACTTATCTCAACACTTGATGTGGATACATAAGCGTGTTACTAGCGTATTAGAATATTTATATTTGTTTTTATACATAAGCGTGTTACAAGTTTATTAAAATATTTGTTTTCTTGCAGGTTCAGCATGAGGAGCATATCGCCTCCGGAGCCCTGGCACTTGAACCGTGCACAGATGCCGTCACCTTAGTGCTTGGCAAAGAGAAAGGTGGGTTTTTAAAAGGGATTGGGTACGGATTGACAACAGGTAAATATTGGGGTGTGAGTCGGGTAAAAGACTAGTTTTAGCAACGGATTCCCCAACTTGAGTATGAGGCGGTGCAGAGAGATGAAGTGGTGAACAGGTTGACGACTCTACTTCAATCCACGAATGCTATGCTAGCAATCTGTGAGAAGGAACAGTTAGCATTTGAGGCCAGGTTCAGACATCTCGAAGGATTGTTGCCGCAAATGTCGGCATGTCAAGTAAGTGACGTATGCTACATATTAATTAATGCATTCGACATACATAATTGGCACTGTTTTTTGTCATAATTCGTAGGTAAATCCTGTTCTCAACCAGGTTGGTTCTAACTAAAGTACTAGTGTTGTGGCACAAAATAAAATGCCAGCACCAGTAAGTATCTGACAGTTTCTTTGTTTATTACAACTTTCCATGTGATTTTTCGTTTTCCATAACCTAATAAATTGATTTGTAGGCCAGTTATGTGGGAAACATCTTAACCTCAAGTGGGGCTGTGCAACAAGAATCCGCTTCTCAGGTAAGCATTTGACAGTTTGATTGATTTGTTTTAATAATTAACTTTACATGTGAGTGTGCTGATTTTGCATAAGTTAATTGTAGGCCAAGTCTGCGGATAAAATAGTTGTCGAAACGGTACCCGCTCCCCATATCGTGACATCAGTAAGTATTTGACAATTTCAGTACTTGTTATAATTCGTTTCCAATGTGAGTGTGCTCATTTTCTATTACCAAATTGCAAGCCAAGTCTGTGGAAAAAAGTGTTGACCAAACGGTAGTCGATCCCCAAAGCGCGACATCAGTAAGTATTTGGCAATTTCAGTTTTTATATTTTATAACCTAATAAGTCTAACAATTCCAACTTCTTTTATATTACCAATGAAGCCTGTAGAGAACAATGTTGACCAAGCATCAACACAACTACGCCACACTCCGGATAGTAACGGCTCGAAAAAACCATCAGTAAGTATTTGGCAATTTCAGTTTTTCCTTTAATTGTTGATTGATTCATTGAATGGTTTTTAGGTAAAATGGAGAAGCCGCAAAATAAAAGTTGATGTATCTACGGATGAAGCTTCCCCACCTGCTGAAATAAAGGTATGTACCGCGCGAAACATTGTTAATTTCCCACCAACATGGGTATGTACTTATATATTGACTTCAACTAAGCTATCTTAATTTCACATGCTTGATTATAGGTGTATGAGTGTCGTTTGTGTATGCATCACAAGCGTAACAAGGTGGCAAATGGTAAAGTTCATTGGTCACCGGTTCCACAACAGTTGCATGGAAAAGCAATCCCGGAGGGTTGCTATAAAGTTAGTATTGATGGAGTCATAAAGGAACAAGCAATTATTCCATGTGAGGCAGGTGAAATTACGACTGTTGGCGACGCAATTGGTACTTTTGTTTTTTGGCCAGAACACCTAATCTTATGTGACCAGGAGGTTTGTTCCCTTTTAACTTAACCGAACAA
This sequence comes from Bidens hawaiensis, assembly GCF_021521415.1. Taxonomy (NCBI): domain Eukaryota; kingdom Viridiplantae; phylum Streptophyta; class Magnoliopsida; order Asterales; family Asteraceae; genus Bidens; species Bidens hawaiensis. The sequence continues at coordinate 107,305 of NW_027497923.1, read as the reverse complement.
ATATCTATTTTCATTTTCATTTAGTTTAAAAAATGTACACTTGTGTTCGTTTGTTTATAATCTAAACTAACGTAATTGAACAAAGATAAACGAACATAAATGAACTTCCAGCCGAAAGGTTCACGAACAGTTAAACGAACGTTCGGTTCGTCTGCAGGCCTACTATTTTGTTATATTCAATTACAAAATACGACATTAATTATACACATTTGTTTTTCATATTCTGTTGTTCCAGCCACCACCACTCCCATCCTCAAAAGAACCAGACAGAGCTGGCAAGAAGGCAAAGGAAAAGTACACAGCGATAGACCGGGTGGCCAAACAGAAGACAAGGAGCAGTGCCAAGAAAACCGACGTCTTAGCTAGTATATAGGTAGTCGTTATTTTTGTATTTTGTAAGATATTTTGCATATACATTTGCTTAAGTGAATATTATTGTTATCATAATTTGTTTCTAATTTTGTTTTATCATGCTTGCTTATAATAGCTGTTTTATATTACTGCACAAAAATAAAAATAATTATATATTGCCTAATTACACACAATTTGGCCACATAGAACACATTAAATATGTGAGGCCAAAAGTAAGACAATAGCCACACCTTAAATTACAAAAATTAGAGTCGATAAATGACCATTAGCCACAACATAAACATTTTTGTGTGACGAAAAGTATGATAATAACCACACTTTAAATTACGAAAAGCATTATGTGTGACAAACGGTAAGACAATGGCCACACCACAAACTACAAAAGAGTTTTTGACTAGCAAGTTGACATTTTTGGCCACATTCAAAATAACCTCCAGTGTCTATAAGATATGATTAGCCACACAGTACCTCACTATGTGTGACGAAAAGTTTGACAATAGCCACACTTTAAATTATGAAAAGCATTATGTGTGACAAACGGTAAGACAATGGCCACACTATAATCTACAAAGGAATGTTTGAGTGGCAAGTAAACATATTTAGCCACTTTTAATGTAATATCCAGTGTCTATACCATACAATTAGCCACTTTATTATTAAATTTAAGTGGTCATTTCTTTGCTATATCCACACGATATAGGTCACAACGCAAGCTTAACACAACCCTATTCGCCACAATAATATAAAATTCATGTGGCTGAAACATGAATTCATGTGGCTATATACGTGCAATGGTCACTCATAGTAAATTGTCATGTGCCCATTTTCTACCATTTAGCCACACCTATTGGAGAGGCTTCTTAATGGCCAGCAACTAATGCATGTACCCTTTAGCCACACTTATTACCACATAAGGCCACTAAAAACTGTGTGTGGCCATATTATACCCACGGTGTCGCGACCTTTGGCCACATATGACCCGAACCAAATGTGTGTGGCTAAAGGCCTACGGCCACACTTTTTTCGTGTGGTCGAAGGTCAATTTTCACGTAGTGCTAGTTAACCATAAACAAAATTATTTATAGTATATTATGCCTACTTTTTTTTGGCCTAAAATTTTCTATCTCAAATGGCAAAACCCGAAACCGAAAAAATCAAAACTGAACGGTTTAAATAATCTAAAAACTGAAGTTTTGATTTAGTTTGTTTTTAGTTTAAAATCGCACCAAACCGCAACAATACCGTTAAATACTTTATATTGTTTTCACACAGGCAGTAAAGTAAACACATTCCCGTTGGTAGCTAGTAGCTACCATTTCCTTGTCTTTTTATCAATAATTTCTCTCCGGCAACAACAATAGCCGGAGAACCAAGCAAGCAACAATGTCATCGTCTCTGGCGGTCCAACGCACCTCCGTTCAACGCCTACCCACTTTCAAACCCACCACAACCACAAGCAGCCGCAGCAGCCGCCTCCTAGAGTCCTTATACTCCGACCCCATCTTCTCTAAATTCCCCTCCCCAGACTTCAACCTACACCTCACCCTTCATTTATGCCAGTCCACCGTCTGCGTGCTCCGCTTGTCCAAGAAGCTTCGAGACGTCATGGCCGAGCCCGAGCCTCAGAAGCCGAAACAATATTATCAATCGAAAGCTTCCTAAAATTAGGATCTATGGCCACGGCCCGAAACCCGAATCCCAAACCGATTTCCCAGCATCTTTTCCTAAAATGATCTGCACACGTTAGTTCCATATCTTGCAAGAATATTTTAGACCAATAACCGACATTATGCGTACTAACGAAACAATAATGCTTCTCGTGCCTTAACTGCTTCTCAGGATCACTCATGGATATACCCTCGTTCATCCCCTCAGCTGTCGCTTCAACATTCAATAGGTTCACACGAATCACACCACTTAAAGACGGTGAACACCCAATAAACTCTGACACAACCAACATACTCTTTTTAGGCTCGTTTGAATCCGAGCCTGAAACACCCTCACGACACACGATATACTTGTAAGGAGTTAAATTCAAACCATCACGAGCCGCTGTCACGACAACGCATTCGGCTATACTGTAATAAGCAACACGCTCGTTGATCCCGAGAGGGGTGTCGATGTAAACGATCGGCTGATACGCAGGTTTACCGAACTAGTTATTGATACGCTTACAGCTTTCATGTATCTCGGCTTGTATTTCATCCAAGTAAATTCCGCCTTTACCCCTGACGGGATATGCAATTTGCACAAGAACCGCACGCCCCTGCCACGATAGATGCGTTTTCAACAACTGTTCCATCGCTAGAAGTTTTAAATTGATGGCTTTAAACATGTCCATGTCATCAACTCCAAGAAACACGTTTTTCCCATCAAATTCTTGCTTAAGTTCCTCGACTCGCCACTCTATATCAGCAAGTTTCATAACCGACTCGATTTGACCCATGTGGATTCCAACTGGCATTATCTTGATCCCAACCGTTCTTCCGTAATAATCCAACCCGATATACCCTTGTTTCGATTGGTACTCCAAACCAAACATCCGAATGCAACACGAAAGAAAATAACGCGTGTAATCAAACGTGTGGAAACCGATATGGTCAGAGTTCAGTAGCGCTTTGAGGATTTCCTCGAGAACCGGAAGTGTTCGGTAGATCTCAGAAGATGGAAAATGGCTCTAGAGAAAAAAGCCCATTCTTAGACGGTTAAACTGTCTTCTTAAAAAGGTAGGCAACACCATTAGATGGTAATCGTGTATCCAAATGAAGTCGTCCTCAGGGTTGATTACTTCAATTACCTTTGGGGAGAATAACTTATTAGCCGCAACATAAGCCTCCCACATTGACGGTCAAACTGATGCAGCGGTAAAACGAAAATGAAGATCGAATCACGTTGATTCAATGAATACCCGAGATGAACTTCCAAACCCTAAAATTCTCACCCAAAGGTCAGGGAAAATGAAGAGAAAAAGTAATTATTATTAAATTCAAGTCTGTCTCTTGCGGTTACATAACCAACATATAAATAAAGAGTCTAATATGAAATGGGCCTAAAATAGGCCATGGGCCGAACACAAACCCAAAAACAAAAACATAAAAAGTGCTGAAAAAACAAAAAAAGGCCCAAAACTTTATTTAGGAGGGGTTTTGGGGCTTCAGACAGGGGCCAAACCGCCTTAGGAGGACAGAGGCTGCGCACCGAAGGAATCCTGTCGGTTGAAGAGGATCTGAAACTCGTGTTCGAAGCCGGGCAGAGGCTGCGCACCCAAGGAATGACGGCCTTGGAGCGGGGGCTCCAAGGCTATAAGCAGGGCGAGGTCGGTGCGGGGTTGCAGGTCTTTTATAATTTATGGGAGTTGCAGCCGACGGTTGATGGCTTGATTAATAAGTATAAGAATACAGGTGTGAAGATCCAGAGCATGGCATTGAATATGAAGGCGATTTCGGCGCCGGGGGGTGGGGGGTTTCGGGTGCCGGGGGGATATAGAGGAGCGGGACGCCGCAGATTGGGAGTGGAGGTAAGGCGAAGGAGGCGTTGTGGCAGAGGATGGGGAGTTGTATGGACCAGTTGCATTCGGTTGTGGTGGCGGTTTGGCATTTGCAGAGGGTGTTGTCGAAGAAAAGGGATCCGTTTACGCATGTGCTGCTGCTTGATGAGGTTATGCAGGTGAGTTGTTTGTTTCTTTAATGAGTAGATCTTATTAAATACTTGTAGGTAAGATTAGGCTAGTTAGAATATTGTGTGTCTCAGATGATCATAAGTAGAAGTAGGTTATGGAAATGCGAATAACTTTTCCTTTTTTGCTTATTTGCTTTTTGTAAAACAAAAATAACTTTTGAAAAGCTTTATTTTGAAGCTTTTTGATTTGCTTTACCAAACATCTTTTTCTTTTCAAAAACAAATATGACATAAACAAGTTTTAAAAACTCACCCAAACACCCCCAACTCGTTGGAGGTGGTAAGGTTTATTCGCTCATGTGAGGTTTGTGTTTGGGGAGTAATAAGCCTTTTAATATCACCTGCAACTAGTTCTAGTTAGCCATTAAAAATGCTTGTGGTTTATTTTAGAGACACCTTCATCTTACAGCAGATATACAATGTGTTTCCAGATATTCGTTTTCAACACAAATCGTAACTCGTAAGCGTACTTGTTTGCAAAGTTTAGAGCATGTTTGGGATTGAGTTTGAAAAAGGCTTACTGACTTTTTCAAAAAACCATTTGATACCAGGATTTGAGGCTTTAGAAAAACTGTTTTTTGTAACTTTTTCAAAAAGTTAAAATATTTTTTTTTGTTTTTGCCAAACACATTTTAACTTGTTTCTTTCTTAAAACACCAATAAACCAATAAGCATTTTTTCAAATTCAATCCCAAACATGCTCTTAGTCACCCTATATGTAATATTTATTTTATATTTCATTTTTTTGCAATTACAAATTATAACGTAAGATAAATATCAGAGCCCCGCTCTACAAAGGTACTTTTGATTATTTATATGTCCTTTTCATCTTTAAATATGTAATTCTTTTGTTTTAGTTCTGATACTGTAACTAACATAACAAATGCCAAACTACTTCATGCCAACTCGGTGCGTAACGCTCGGATTTACTAACTATAGTGCCTTAATGTTCGGAGTTACCAACTGAGGGTACCGTAATGAATGTAACCGACACCAAAGTACCATTTAGTAGGTATGCAAGAAACCGAAAACTTCAAACCGAAAAAACCAAACCAAGACAAATACCGAAGGTTTTGCTTTATGTTTGCATGTAACAAAAACCGAACCGGACCGAATTTGTAGATTTTTATATCTTGTTTTTTATTATAAATAATTTAAAAAAATTTAATAAATATATACTCAAATACTTTTAGCGAAATACATAATAGTCTACTAGTTAACCATTAACAAAATTATTTATAGTATTTTATGCCAACTTTCTTTTTGGCCTAAAATTTTTTATCTCAAATGGCAAAAACCGAAACAGAATAAATAAAAATTGAACGGTTTAAATAATCTAAAAACCGAAATATTGATTTTTAGTTTACAATCGCACCAAACCGCAACAATACCATTAAATTATTTATTTTGTTTCCACACAGGCAATAAAGTAAACATTCCCATCGGTAGCTAGTAGCTACCATTTCCTTGTCTTTTTATCAGTAATTTCTCTCCGGCAACAACAATAGCCAAAGAACTAAGCAAGCAACAATGTCATCGTCTCCGGCGGTCCAACGCACCTCCGTCCAATGCCTCCCCACCTTTAGACCCACCACAACCACAAGCATCAGCAACCGCCTAGAGTCCTTCTCCAACGACCCCATCTTCTCTAAATTCTTCTCTCCAGACTTCAACTCCACCCAGCTTTCCTCCGACGCACACTCCTATGGCCCCGCATCATCCTGCGCAGAGAAGATCCAAGACGTCATCATTCTCCTCCATAAGCAACTCCGTTCCGAGGTCCTCTCCCGCCACAACGACCTCCTCTCACTCTCTCTCCGCCATTCGCTCAGCCGTCTCCAACATCCAGTCCTCCGTCCACAGGGTCAGATCCGAGATCGCTGACCCAACCACCAGATCCGATCCAAAACGATCCAGCTCTCCAACCTACACCTCACCTTTCATTTATGCCAGCCCACCGTCTGCGTACTCCGCTTGTCCAAGAAGCTTCGAGACGTCATGGCCGAGCCCGAGCCTCAGAAGCCAAAACAATATTATCAATCGAAAGCTTCCTAAAATTAGAATCTAAGGCCACCACACAGAACCCGAATCCAAAACCGATTCTCCAGCATCTTTTCCTAAAATGATCTACACATGTTCGTTCCATATCTTGCAAGAATATTTTAGACCAATAACCGACATTATGGGTACTAACGTAACGATAATGCTTCTTGTGCCTTAACTGCTTCTCAGGCTCACTCATGGATATAGCCTCGTTCATCCCCTCAGCTGTCGCTTCAACGTTCCGTGGGTTCATATGAATCGCACCGCTTAAAGACGAATAACACCCGATAAACTCTGACACAACCATGGGTATATTGTAATAAGCAGCATGCTCGTTGATCATGAGAGGGGTGTTGATGTAAACGATCGGCTGATACCCAGGTTTACCGAACTGATTATTGATACGCTTACAACTTTCTTTTAACTCGGCTTGTATTTCATCCAAGTAAATTCCGCCTGACGGGATTTGCAATTTTCACAAGAACCGCACGACCCTGCCACGATGGATGTGTTTTCAACAACTGTTCCATCGCTAGAAGTTTTAAATTGATGGCTTCAAACACGTCCATGTCATCAACTCCAAGAAACACGGTTTTCCCATCAAATTCTCGCTTAAGTTCTTCGACTCGCCACTCTATATCAGCAAGTTTCATAACCGACTCGATTTAACCCATGTGGATTCCAGCTGGCATTATCTTGATCCTAACCGTTCTTCCGTAATAATCCAACCCGATATACCCTCGTTTCGATTGGTACTCCAAACCGAACATCCAAATGCAACACGAAAGAAAATGACGCACGTAATCAAACGTGTGGAAACCGATATGGTCGGAGTTCAGTATGGCTTTGAGGATTTCCTCGAGAACCGGAAGTGTTCGGTAGATCTGAGAAGATGGAAAAGGGCTCTGGAGAAAAAAGCCCATTCTTAGACGGTTAAACTGTCTTCTTAAAAAGGTAGGCAACAGCATTAGATGGTAATCGTGTATCCAGATGAAGTCTTCCTCAAGGTTGATTACTTCAATTACCTTTGGGAAGAATAACTTATTAGCCACAACATAAGCCTCCCACATTGACCGGTCAAACTGATGCAGCGGTAAAACGAAAATGAAGATCGAATCACGTTGATTCAACGAATACCCGAGATGAATTTCCAAACCGTAAAAATCCCACCCAAAGGTCAGGGAAAATGAAGAGAAAAAGTAATTATTATAAAATTCAAGTCTGTCATTTGCAATTACATAACCAGCATATAAATAAAGAGTCTAATACGAAATGGGCCTAAAATGGGCGATGGGCTGAACACAAAACCAAATACAAAAACATAAAAAGTGCTGAAAAAACATAAAAAGGCCCAAAACATTATTTAGGAGGCGTTTTTAGGCTTCGGACAGGGGCCAAACCGCCGTAGGCGGGCAGAGCCGGGCAGAGGTTGCGCACCCAAGGAATCCTGTCGGTTGACGAGGAGCTGAAGCTCGTGTTCGAAGCCGGACAGACGCTACGCACCCAAGCAATGACGGCATTGGAGCGGGGGCTCCAAGGCTTTAATCAAGCGGAGGTCGGTGCGGGGTTGCAGGTCTTTTATAATTCAGGGGAGTTTCGGCCGACGTCTGATGGCTTGATTAATAAGTATAAGAATACATGTATGAAGAGTGTGAGCATGGCGTTGGATATGAAGGCGATTTCGGCGTCGGGAGGTGGGGGGTTTGGGGTTCCCGGGGGGATACAGAGGAGCGAGAAGCCGCAGATTGGGAGTGGAGGTAAGGTGAAGGAGGCGTTGTGGCAGAGGATGGGGAGTTGTATGGACTAGCTGCATTCGGTTGTGGTGGCGGTTTGGCATTTGCAGAGGGTGTTGTCGAAGAAAAGGGATCCGTTTACGCATGTGCTGCTGCTTGATGAGGTCATGCAGGTGAGTTGTGTGTTTCTTTGATGAGTAGATTTTATTAAATACTTGTGGGTAAGCATTAGGCTAGTTAGAATATTGTGTGTCTCAGATGATCATAAGTAGAAGTAGGTTATGGAAATGTGAATCACGTTTACTTTTTTGCTTATTTGGTTTTAGTAAAACAAAAATAACTTTTTAAAAACTTTATTTTGAAGCTTTTTGATTTTCTTTACCAAACATCTTTTGCTTTTCAAAAAACAAATATGAAATAAACAAGTTTTAAAAGCTCACCCAAACACCCCCTAACTCGTTGGAGTTGGTAAGGTTTATTCGCTCATGTGAGGTTTGTGTTTGGTGAGTAATAAGCCTTTTAATATCACCTGACAACTAGTTCTAATTAGCCGTTAAAAATGGCAGTGGTTTAGTTTGGAGACACCTTCGTCTTAAAGAAGATATACAATGTGTTTTCAGAGATTCGTTTTCAACACAAATCGTAACTCGTAAGCGTACTTGTTGGCAAAGTTTAGAGCATGTTTGAGATTGAGTTTGAAAAAGGCTTACTTTCTTTTTCAAAAAACCATTTGAAAAACCAGGATTTGAGACTTTTGAAAAACTGCTTTTTATCTTTTTTAAAAAGTTAAAATATATATATTTTTTTTGTATTTGCCAAACACATTTTAACTTGTTGCTTTTTAAAAACACCAATAAACCAAAAAGCAGTTTTCAAATTCAATCCCAAACATGCTCTTAGTCACCCTATATGTAATATTTAGTTTATATTTGCAATTACAAATTATAACGTAAGATAAATATCAGAGCCCCGCGCTACAAAGAAACTTTTGATTATTTATATATCCTTTTTATCTTTAAATATGTAATTCTCTTGTTTTAGTTCTGATACTGTAACTAACATAACTAATACCAAACTACTTCATGCGAACTCGGTGCGTAACGCTCAGATTAACTAACTAGAGTGCCTTAATGTTCGGAGTTACCAACTGAGGGTACCGTAATGATTGTAACCGACACCAAAGTACCTTTTAGTAGGTATGCAAGAAACCGAAAAAACATAACCAAGACAAATATCGACGGTTTTGCTTTATGTTTGCATGTAACAAAAACCGAACTGAACCGCCTCCTCTATAAGCAACTCCGCTCTGAGGTCCTCTTCCGCCATGAAGACCTCCTCTCACAGCTCTCCTCCGTCAAGGACGCCGACGCCTCTCTCTCCGCCATCCGCTCAGCCGTCTCCACCCTCCAGTCCTCCGTCCACAGGTTCAGATCCGAGATCGCTGACCCCAACCGCCAGATCCGATCCAAAACGATCCAGCTCACCAACCTACACCTCACCCTTCATTTATGCCAGTCCACCGTCCACGTGCTCCGCTTGTCCAAGAAGCTTCGAGACGTCATGGCTGAGCCCGAGCCTCAGAAGCCAAAAGAATATTAACAATCGAACGATTCCTAAAATTAGGATCTAAGGCCACGACCCAGAACCCGAATCCCAAACCGGTTCCCCGGCATCTTTTCCTAAAATGATCTGCACACGTTAGTTCCATATCTTGGAAGAAGCTTTTAGACCAATAACCGACATTATGCGTACTAACGTAACGATAATGCTTCTCGTGCCTTAACTGCTTCTCAAGCTCACTCATGGATATAGCCTCGTTCATCCCCTCAGCTGTCGCTTCAACGTTCCATGGGTTCACACGAATCGCACCGCTTAAAGACGGTAAACACCCGATAAACTCTGACACAACCAACATAATCTTTTTATGCTCGTTTGAATCCGAGCTTGAAACACCCTCACGACACACGATATACTCGTAAGGAGTTAAATTCAAACCATCATGAATCGCTGTCACGACAACGCATTCGGCTATACTGTAATAAGCAACACGCTCGTTGATCCCTAGAGGGGTGTCGATGTAAACGATCGGCTGATACCTAGGTTTACAGAAATGATTATTGATACGCTTACAGCTTTCTTGTATCTCGGCTTGTATTTCATCCAAGTAAATTCCGCCTTTACCCCTGACGGGATTTGCAATTTTCACAAGAACCGCACGACCCTGCCACGATGGATGCGTTTTCAACAACTGTTCCGTCGCAAGAAGTTTTAAATTGATGGCTTTAAACACGTCCATGTCATCAACTCCAAGAAACACGGTTTTCCCATCAAATTCTCGCTTAAGTTCCTCGACTCGCCACTCTATATCAACAAGTTTCATAACCGACTCGATTTGACCCATGTGGATTCCAAATGGCATTATCTTGATCCCAACCGTTCTTCCGTAATAATCTAACCCAATATACCCCCGTTTCGATTGGTACTCCAAACCGTACATCCGATTACAACACGAAAGAAAATGACGCGCGTAATCAAACGTGTGGAAACCGATAAGCTCAGAGTTTAGTAGCGCTTTGAGGATTTCCTCGCGAACCGAAAGTGTTCGATAGATCTCGAAAGATTAAAAGGGGCTGTGGAGAAAAAAGCCCATTCTTAGACGGTTAAACCGTCTTCTTAAAAAGGTAGGCAACACCATTAGATGGTATTCGTGTATCCAGACGAAGTCGTCCTCAGGATTCATTACTTCAATAACCTTTTGGGAGAACAACTTATTAACTGCAACATAAGCCTCCCCCATTGACAGGACAAACTGATGCGGTGGTAAAACGAAAATGAAGATCGAATCACGTTGATTCAACGAATACCCAAGATGAACTTCCAAACCCTAAAAATCCCACCCAAAGGTCAGGCAAAATGAAGAGAAAAAGTAGTTATTATAAAATTAAAGTCTATCTTTTGCAATTACATAATCAGTATATAAATAAAGAGTCTAATACGAAACGGGCCTAAAATGGGCCATGGGCTGAACGCAAACCCAAATACAAAAACTTAAAAAGTGCTGAAAAAACATAAAAAGGCCCAAAACTTTATTTAGTTGGCGCTTTTGGGCTTCGGAAAGGGGCCAAGCCGCCGTAGGCCGGCGGAGCCAGGCAGAGGGTGCGCACCCAAGGAATCATGTCGGTTGACTAGGAGATGAAGCTCGTGTTCGAAGCCGGGCAGAGGCTGCGCACCCAAGGAATGACGGCCTTGGAGCGGGGGCTCTAGGGCTTTAATCAGGCCGAGGTCGGTACGGGGTTGCAGGTCTTTTATAATTTAGGGGAGTTGCGGCCGACGGTTGATGGCTTGATTAATATGTATAAGAAAACATGTGTGAAGAGCGTGTGCGTGGCGTTGGATATGAAGGCGATTTCGGCTTCGGGGATGGGGGGTTTAGGATCCCGGGGGATACAGAGGAGCGGGACATCGCAGATTGGGATTGGAGGTAAGGCGAAAGAGGAGTTGTGGCAGAGGATGTGGAGTTGTATGGACAGCTGCATTCGGTTGTGGTGGCGGTTTGGCATTTGCAGAGGGTGTTGTCGAAGAAAAGGAATCTGTATACGCTTGTGCTGATGCTTGACGAGGTCATGCAGGTGAGTTGTTTGTTTCTTTGATGAGTAGATCTTATTAAATACTTGTAGGTAAGCATTTGTCTAGTTAGAAGATTGTGTGTCTTAGATGAACATATGTAGAAGTAGGTTATGGAAATGCGAATCAGTTTTACTTTTTTGCTTATTTGCTTTTTGTAACACAAAAATAACTTTTGAAAAGCTTTATTTTGAAGCTTTTTGATTTGCTTTACCAAACATCTTTTACTTTTCAAAGAACAAATATGAAATAAACAAGTTTTAAAAGCTCACCCAAACATTCCCTAACTCGTTGGAGGTGGTAAGGTTTATTTGCTCATGTGAGGTTTGTGTTTGGGGAGTAATAATCCGTTTAATATCACCTGACAACTAGTTCTAGTTAGCCATTAAAATGGTAGTTGTTTAGTTTGGAGACACCTTCGTCTTAAAACATATATACAATGTGTTTCCAGAGATTCGTTTTCAACACAAATCGTAAATCGTAAGCGTACTTGTTGGCAAAGTTTAGAGCATGTTTGGGATTGAGTTTGAAAAAGGCTTACTGACTTTTTCAAAAAACCATTTGAAAAACCAGGATCTGAGTCTTTTGAAAAACTGCTTTTTAACTTTTTCAAAAAGTTAAAATATATATTTTAACTTGTTGCTTTTTAAAAACACCAATAAACCAATAAGCATTTTTCAAATTCAATCCCAAACATGCTCTTAGTCACCCTATATGTAATATTTACTTTATATTTTATTTTTTTTTGCAATTACTTTTGGCGAAATGCATAATAGTCTACTAGTTAACCATTAACAAAATTATTTATAGTATTTTATGCCAACATTCTTTTTGGCCTAAAATTTTCTATCTCAAATGGCAAAAACGGAAACAGAAAAAATCAAAACTGTCAAATAATCTAAAAACCGAAGTCTTGATTTTTAGTTTGTTTTTAGTTTAAAATCGCACCAAACCGCAGTTATACCATTAAATACTTTATTTTGTTTCCACACAGGCGGTAAACACATTCCCGTCGGTAGCTAGTAGCTACCATTTCCTTGTCTTTTTATCAATAATTTCTCTCCGGCAACAACAATAGCCGGAGAACCAAGCAAGCAACAATGTCATCGTCTCCGGCAGTCAAATGCACCTCCCTCCAACGCCTCCCCACCTTCAAACCCACCACAACCACAAGCAGCAGCAGCAACATCCTCCAAGAGTCCTTCTCCTCCGACCCCATCTTCTCTAAATTCCTCTCCCCAGACTTCAACTCCACCTAGTTCTCATCCGACGCACTCTCCTCCGGCACCGCAGCATCCCGCGCAGAGAATATCCAAGATGGCATCCGCCTCCGCCATAAGCAACTCCGCTCCGAGGTCTTCTCCCGCCACAACGACCTCCTCCCACATCTCTCCTCCGTAAAGGACGTCGACGCCTCTCTCTCCGCCATCCGCTCAGCCGTCTCCACCCTCCAGTCCTCCGTCCACAGGGTCAGATCCGAGATCGCTGACCCCAACCAAAAAATCCGATCCAAAACGATCCAGCTCTCCAACCTACACCTCACCCTGCATTTATGCCAGTCCACCGTCTGCGTGCCTTAATGTTCGGAGTTACCAACTGAGGGTACCGTAATGAATGTAACCGACACCAAAGTACCATTTAGTAGGTATGCAAGAAACCGAAAACTTCAAACTGAAAAAACCAAACCAAGACAAATACCGACGATTTTGCTTTATATTTGCATGTAACAATAACCGAACTGAACCGAATTTGTAGATTTTTATTTTTTGTTTTTTATTTTAAATTATTTAAAAAAATTTAATAAATATATACTCAAATACTTTTGGCAAAATGCAATAGTTAACCATTAACAAAATTATTTATAGTATTTTATGCCAACTTTCTTTTTGACCTAAAATTTTCTATCTCAAATGGCAAAAACCGAAACCGAAAAAATCAAAACTGAACGGTTTAAATAATCTAAAAATCAAAGTTTTGATTTTTAGTTTGATTTTAGTTTAAAATCGCACCAAACCTCAGCAATACCATTAAATACTTTATTTTGTTTCCACACAGGCAGTAAAGTAAACATATTCCCGTCGGTAGCTAGTAGCTACAATTTCCTTGTCTTTTTATCAATAATTTCTCTCCGGCAACAACAATAGCCGGAGAACCAAGCAAGCAACAATGTCATCGTCTCCGGCGGTCCAACGCACCTCCGTCCAACGCCTCCCATCTTCAAACCCACAACAACAAAAAGCGGCAGCAGCAGCAGCCTCCTGGAGTCCTTCTCCTCCGACCCCATCTTCTCTAAATTCCTCTCCCCAGATTTCAACTCCACCTAGTTCTCCTCTGACGCACTCTCCTCCGGCACCGCAGCATCCCACGCAGAGAAGATTCAAGACAGCATCTGCCTCCTCCATAAGCAACTCCGCTCCGAGGTCCCCTCCCGCCACGATGACCTCCTCTCACAGCTCTCCTCCGTCAAGGACGCCGACACCTCTCTCTCCACCATCCGCTCAACCGTCTCCAACCTCCGGTCCTCCGTCCACAGGGTCAGTTCCAAGATCGCTGACCCCAACCGCCAGATCTGGTCCAAAACAATCCAGCTCTCCAACCTACACCTCACCCTTCATTTATGCCAGTCCACCGTCCGCGTGCTCCGCTTGTCCAAAATGCTTCGTGACGTCATGGCCGAGCCCGAGCCTCAGAAGCCGAAACAATATTATCAATCGAAAGCTTACTAAAATTAGGATCTAAGGACACGGCTTGGAACCCGAATCCCAAACCGATTCCCCAGTATATTTTCCTAAAATGATCTGCATACGTTCGTTCCATATCTTGCAAGAAGCTTTTAGACCAATAACCGACATTATGCGTACTAACGTAACGATAATGCTTCTCATGCCTTAACTGCTTCTCAGGCTCACTCATGGATATAGCCTCATTCATCCCCTCAGCTGTCGCTTCAACGTTCCATGGGTTCACACGAATCGCACCGCTTAAAGACGGCGAACACCCGATAAACTCCGACACAACCAACATACTCTTTTTAGGTTCGTTTGAATCCGAGCCTGAAACACCCTCACGACACACGATATACTCGTAAGGAGTTAAATTCAAACCATCACGAATCGCTTTCACGACAACGCATTCGGCTATACTGTAATAAGCAACACGCTCGTTGATCCCAAGATGGGTGTCGATGTAAACGATCGGTTGATACCCAGGTTTACCGAACTGATTATTGATACGCTTACAGCTTTCTTGTATCTCGTCTTTTATTTCGTCCAAGTAAATTCCACCTTTACCCCTGACGGGATTTTCAATTTGCAAAAGAACCGCACGACCCTGCCATGATGGATGCGTTTTCAACAACTGTTCAATCGCTAGAAGTTTTAAATTGATGGCTTTAAACATGTCCATGTCATCAACTCCAAGAAACACGGTTTTCCCATCAAATTCTCGCGTAAGTTCCTCGACTCGCCACGCTATATCAGCAAGTTTCATAACCGACTCGATTTGACCCATGTGGATTCCAACTGGCATTATCTTGATCCCAACCTTTCTTCCGTAATAATCCATCCCGATATACCCTCATTTCGATTACCGAACATCCGACTGTAGCACGAAAGAAAATGACGCGCGTAATCGAACGTGTGGAAAGCGATAAGCTCAGAGTTTAGTAGCGCTTTGAGGATTTCCTCGCGAACCGAAAGTGTTCGATAGATCTCGAAAGATTAAAAGGGGCTTTGGAGAAAAAAGCCCATTCTTAGACGGTTAAACCGTCTTCTTAAAAAGGTAGGCAACACCATTAGATGGTATTCGTGTATCCAGACGAAGTCGTCCTCAGGATTCATTACTTCAATAACCTTTTGGGAGAACAACTTATTAACTGCAACATAAGCCTCCCCCATTGACAGGGCAAACTGATGCGGTGGTAAAACGAAAATGAAGATCGAATCACGTTGATTCAACGAATACCCAAGATGAACTTCCAAACCCTAAAAATCCCACCCAAAGGTCAGGCAAAATGAAGAGAAAAAGTAGTTATTATAAAATTAAAGTCTATCTTTTGCAATTACATAATCAGTATATAAATAAAGAGTCTAATACGAAACGGGCCTAAAATGGGCCATGGGCTGAACGCAAACCCAAATACAAAAACATAAAAAGTGCTGAAAAAACATAAAAAGGCCCAAAACATTATTTAGTTGGCGTTTTTGGGCTTCGGAAAGGGGACAAGCCGCCGTAGGCCGGCGGAGCCAGGCAGAGGGTGCGCACCCAAGGAATCATGTCGGTTGACTAGGAGATGAAGCTCGTGTTCGAAGCCGGGCAGAGGCTGCGCACCCAAGGAATGACGGCCTTGGAGCGGGGGCTCTAGGGCTTTAATCAGGCCGAGGTCGGTACGGGGTTGCAGGTCTTTTATAATTTAGGGGAGTTGCGGCCGACGGTGATGGCTTGATTAATATGTATAAGAAAACATGTGTGAAGAGCGTGTGCGTGGCGTTGGATATGAAGGCGATTTCGGCGTCGGTGATGGGGGGTTTAGGATCCCGGGGGATACAGAGGAGCGGGACATCGCAGATTGGGAGTGGAGGTAAGGCGAAGGAGGAGTTGTGGCAGAGGATGTGGAGTTGTATGGACAGCTGCATTCGGTTGTGGTGGCGGTTTGGCATTTGCAGAGGGTGTTGTCGAAGAAAAGGAATCTGTATACGCTTGTGCTGATGCTTGACGAGGTCATGCAGGTGAGTTGTTTGTTTCTTTGATGAGTAGATCTTATTAAATACTTGTAGGTAAGCATTTGTCTAGTTAGAAGATTGTGTGTCTTAGATGAACATATGTAGAAGTAGGTTATGGAAATGCGAATCAGTTTTACTTTTTTGCTTATTTGCTTTTTGTAACACAAAAATAACTTTTGAAAAGCTTTATTTTGAAGCTTTTTGATTTGCTTTACCAAACATCTTTTACTTTTCAAAGAACAAATATGAAATAAACAAGTTTTAAAAGCTCACCCAAACATTCCCTAACTCGTTGGAGGTGGTAAGGTTTATTTGCTCATGTGAGGTTTTTGTTTGGGGAGTAATAATCCGTTTAATATCACCTGACAACTAGTTCTAGTTAGCCATTGAAATGGTAGTTGTTTAGTTTGGAGACACCTTCGTCTTAAAACATATATACAATGTGTTTCCAGAGATTCGTTTTCAACACAAATCGTAAATCGTAAGCGTACTTGTTGGCAAAGTTTAGAGCATGTTTGGGATTGAGTTTGAAAAAGGCTTACTGACTTTTTCAAAAAACCATTTGAAAAACCAGGATCTGAGTCTTTTGAAAAACTGCTTTTTAACTTTTTCAAAAAGTTAAAATATATATTTTAACTTGTTGCTTTTTAAAAACACCAATAAACCAATAAGCATTTTTCAAATTCAATCCCAAACACGGTTTTCCCATCAAATTGATGGGAAAATTGATGGCTTTAAACATGTCCATGTCATCAACTCCAAGAAACACGGTTTTCCCATCAAATTCTCGCGTAAGTTCCTCGACTCGCCACGCTATATCAGCAAGTTTCATAACCGACTCGATTTGACCCATGTGGATTCCAACTGGCATTATCTTGATCCCAACCATTCTTCCGTAATAATCCATCCCGATATACCCTCATTTGGATTACCGAACATCCGACTGTAGCACGAAAGAAAATGACGCGCGTAATCGAACGTGTGGAAAGCGATAAGCTCAGAGTTTAGTAGCGCTTTGAGGATTTCCTCGCGAACCGAAAGTGTTCGATAGATCTCGAAAGATTAAAAGGGGCTGTGGAGAAAAAAGCCCATTCTTAGACGGTTAAACCGTCTTCTTAAAAAGGTAGGCAACACCATTAGATGGTATTCGTGTATCCAGACGAAGTCGTCCTCAGGATTCATTACTTCAATAACCTTTTGGGAGAACAACTTATTAACTGCAACATAAGCCTCCCCCATTACAGGACAAACTGATGCGGTGGTAAAACAAAAATGAAGATCGAATTACGTTGATTCAATGAATACCCGAGATGAACTTCCGGACCCTAAAAATCCCACCCATAGGTCAGGGAAAATGAAGAGAAAACGTAATTATTATAAAATTCAAGTCTGGCTTTTGCAATTACATAACCAGCATATAAATAAAGAGTCTAATACGAAATGGGCCTAAAATGGGCCATGGGACTAACACAAACCCAAAAACAAAAACATAAAAAGTGCTGAAAAAACATAAAAAGGCCCAAAAACTTTATTTAGGAGGCGTTCTTGGGCTTCGGACAGAGGCCAAACCGCCATATGTGAGTCGAGGCGGAATCCTGTCGGTTAACAAGGAGCTGAAGCTCATGTTGGAAGACGGGCAGAGGTTGCGCTCCCAAGGAATGACGGCCCTGGAGCGTGGGCTCCAAGGCATTAATCAGGCCGAGGTCGGTGCGGGGTTGCAGTTCTTTTATTATTTAGGGAAGTTGCGGCCGATGGTTGATGGCTTGATTAATAAGTATAAGAATACAGGTGTGAAGAGCGTTAACGTGGCGTTGGATATGAAGGTGATTTCGGCATCGGGGGGGTGGGGGGCTTGGGGTCCCGTGGGGATACAGAGGAGCGGGACGCCGCAGATTGGGAGTGGAGGTAAGGAGAAGGAGGCATTGTGGCAGAGGATTGGGAGTTGTATGGACCAGCTGCATTCGGTTGTGGTAGCGGTTTGGCATTTGCAGAGGGTGTTGTCGAGGAAAATGGATCCGCTTAAGCATGTGATGTTGCTTGATGAGGTCATGCAGGTGAGTTGTTTGTTTCTTTGATGAGTAGATCTTATTAAATTCTTGTAGCTAAACATTAGGCTAGTTAGAAGATTGTGTGTCTCAGATGATCATAAGTAGAAGTAGGTTATGGAAAGCGAATCACTTTTACTTTTTTGCTTATTTGCTTTTTGTAAAAGAAAAATAACTTTTGAAAAGCTTTATTTTGAAGCTTTTTCTTTGCTTTACCAAACATCTTTTGCTTTTCAGAAAACAAATATGAAATAAACAAGTTTTAAAAGCTCACTCAAACACCCGCTAACTCGTTGGAGGTGGTAAGGTTTATTCGCTCATGTGAGGTTTGTGTTTGGGGAGTAATAAGCCTTTTAATATCACCAGACAACTAGTTCTAGTTAGCTGTAAAAAATGGTAGTGGTTTAGTTTGGAGACACCTTCGTCTTAAAGCAGATAAACAATGTGTTTCCAGAGATTCGTTTTCTACACAAATCGTAACTCGTAAGCGTACTTGTTGGCAAAGTTTAGAGCCTGTTTGGGATTGAGTTTGAAAAATGCTTACTGACTTTTTCAAAAAACCATTTGAAAACCCAGGATTTGAGGCTTTTGAAAACTGTTTTTTAACTTTTTCAAAAAGTTAAAATATATATTTTTTTTGTGTTTGCGAAACACATTTTAACTTGTTGCTTTTTAAAAACACCAATAAACCAATAAGCATCTTTCAAATTCAATCCCAAACATGCTCTTAGTCACCCTATATGTAATATTTATTTTATATTTCATTTTTTTTCAATTACAAATTATAACGTAGAATAAATATTAGAGCCCCGCGCGACAAAGGTACTTTTGATTATTTATACGCCCCTTTTATCTTTAAATATGTAATTCTCTTGTTTTAGTTAGTATACTGTAAATAACATAACAAATACCAAACTACTTCGAGTCAACTCGGTGCGTGACGCTCGGTTTTTCTAACTAGAGTGCCTTAATGTTTAGAGTTACCAACTAAGGGTACCGTAATGAATGTAACCGACCACAAAGTACCATTTAGTAGGTATGCAAGAAACCGAAAACTTCAAACCAAAAAAACCAAACCAAGACAAATACCGACGGTTTTGCTTTATGTTTCCATGTAACAAAAACCGAACCGAACCGAATTTGTAGATTTTTATTTTTTGCTTTTTATTTAAATAATTTAAAAAAATTTAATAAATATGTACTCAAATACTTTTGGCGAAATGCATAATAGTCTACTAGTTAACCATTAACAAAATTATTTATAGTATTTTATGCCAACTTTCTTTTTGGCCTAAAATTTTCTATATCAAATGGCAAAAATCGAAACCGAAAAAATTAAAACTGAACGGTTTAAAAATCTAAAAAACGAAGTTTTGATTTTTAGTTTGTTTTTAGTTTAAAATCGCACCAAACCGCAGCAATACCATTAAATACTTTATTTTGTTTCCACACAGGCAGTAAAGTAAACACATTCCCGTCGGTAGCTAGTAGCTACCATTTCCTTGTCTTTTTATCAATAATTTCTCTCCGGCAACAACAATAGCCGGAGAACCAAGCAAGCAACAATTTCATCGTCTCCGGCGGTCCAACGCACCTCCGTCCAACGCCTCCCCACCTTCAAACCCACCACAACCACAAGCAGCAGGAGCAGCAGCCTCCTAGAGTCCTTCTCCTCCGACCCCATCTTCTCTAAATTCCTCTCCCCAGACTTAAAGTCCACTAAGTTCTCCTCCGGCACCGCAGCATCCCGCGCAGAGAAGATCCAAGATGCAATTACAAATTATAACGTAAGATAAGTATCAGAACCCCGCGCTACAAAGGTACTTTTGATTATTTATATGTTCTGTTTATCTTTAAATATGTAATTCTCTTGTTTTAGTTCTGATACTGTAACTAACATAACTAATACCAAACTACTTCATGCCAACTCGGTGCGTAACGCTTGGATTTACTAACTAGAGTGCCTTAATGTTCAACTGAGGGTACCGTAATGAATGTAACCAACAACAAAGTAGCATTTAGCAGGTATGCAAGAAACCAAAAACTTCAAACCGAAAAAATCAAACCAAGAAAAATACCGACGGTTTTGCTTTATGTTTGCATGTAACAAAAACCGAACCGTACCGAATTTGTAGATTTTTATTATTTGTTTTTTATTTTAAATAATTTAAAAATATTTAATAAATATATACTCAATTACTTTTGGTGAAATTCATAATAGTCTACTAGTTAACCATTAACTAAATTATTTATAGTATTTTATGCCAACTTTCTTTTTGGCCTAAAATTTTCTATCTCAAATGGCAAAAACCGAAACCGAAAAATCAAAACTGAACGGTTTAGATAATCTAAAAACCGAAGTTTTGATTTTAGTTTGTTTTTAGTTCAAAATCACACCAAACCGCAACAATACCATTAAATACTTTATTTTGTTTCCACACAAGCAGTAAAGTAAACACATTCCCGTCAGTAACTAGTAGCTACCATTTCCTTGTCTTTTTATTAATAATTTCTCTCCGGCAACAACAATAGCCGGAGAACCAAGCAAGCAACAATGTCATCGTCTCTGGCGGTCCAACGCACCTCTGTCCAATGCCTCCCCACCTTCAAACCCACCACAGCAGCAGCAGCAGCCTCCTAGAGTCCTTCTCCTCCGACCCCATCTTCTCTAAATTCCTCTCCCCAGACTTCAACTCCACCCAGTTCTCCTCCGGCACCGCAGTATCCCGCGCAAAGAAGATCCATGACGGAATCCGCCTCCTCCATAAGCAACTCAGCTCTGAGGTCCTCTCCCACCACGACAACCTCCTGTCGCAACTCTCCTCCGTCAAGGACGCCGATGCCTCTCTCTCCGCCATCCGCTCAGCCGTCTCCACCCTCCAGTCCTCCGTCCAGAGGGTCAGATCCGAGATCGCTGACCCCAACCACCAAATCCGATCCAAAACGATCCAGCTCTCCAACCTACACCTCACCCTTCATTTATGACAGTCCACCGTCCGCGTGCTCCGCTTGTCCAAGAAGCTTCGAGACGTCATGGCCGAGCACGGGCCTCAGAAGCCGAAACAATATTATCAATCGAAAGCTTCCTAAAATTAGGATCTAAGGCCACGACCCGGAACCCAAATCCCAAACCGATTCCCCAGCATCTTTTCCTAAAATGATCTGCACACATTCGTTCCATATCTTGCAAGAAGCTTTTAGACCAATAACCGGCATTATGCGTACTAACGTAACGATAATGCTTCTCATGCCTTAACTGCTTCTCAGGCTCACTCATGGATATAGCCTAGTTCATCCCCTTAGCTGTCGCTTCAACGTTCCATGGGTTCACACGAATCGCACCGCTTAAATACGGTGAAAACCCGATAAACTCTGACACAACCAACATACTTTTTTTAGGCTCGTTTAAATCCGAGCCTGAAACACCCTCACAGCACACGATATACTCGTAAGGAGTTAAATTCAAACCATCACGAACCGTTTTCACGACAACGCATTCGGCTATACTGTAATAAGCAACACGCTCGTTGATCCCGAGAGGGGTGTCGAAGTAAACGATCGGCTGATACCCAGGTTTACCAACATAGTTGATGGTGCAGCATGGATGTTTGATCTTGAAAAATTGATCAAGTCTTTCAAGATTTATCCTGATGATTTTAATGAATCATTTTATAAGACCAGTGTAATTGAAGAGACAAATCAGAAAAAATTAGATTTGGAAAAGTTATGGAACAAGGTTGCTAGTAAAGAAAGTGAATATACTTTCATAAAGGATTCCTCAAGTGCAAATGTTGAACAAGTTCAAGATAATGATCAAGAACAAAATCAGAATCCAGAAGAAGATCAAGCAAATGATGATCAAGACAATCAAGTAGTGCAAGATGATCAAGTTCTAAATGGAAAAGATCCAAGCAACCAAAACAGTGAAGAGGAAGCTACCAGAAGAGCTAGATATGAAGATTTGTTTGAAAGACTAATTATGGGCAACAATGATGCATCTACCTCACAACAGAATAATCAAGAAGCATCAGAGTCTAAAACTACAACAACGTATTTGTTCAATGATGAACCTGATCTCAATGATACAAATTTGGACTCTACTATATCTACTGATATGATAGTTCCATCCTCTTATGTTGAAAAGAATCATCCCTCTAAAAAAATCATTGGGTATATAAATGAAGGAGTTACAAGAAGTCATTCTGAATCTGCAAACATTTGTTTGTACTCCTGCTTTCTAGCCCAAATTGAACCTAAGATGATTGTTCAAGCATTGAAAGATAACAGTTGGGTAGAGGCTATGCAGATAGGCCAAGAAACATATATGCAGTTGGAACCAAATGGTTTTTTAGGAATAAAAGGGATGAAAGAGGCATTGTGATTAAGAACAAAGCTATACTTGTTGCATTGGGATGCCTACAAGAAGAAGGGATTGACTTTGAGGAATTCTTTGCACCAGTTGCAAGACTTGAAGTAATAAGAATTTTCTTAGCTTATGCTGCCTCAATGAATATAAGGGTATTCCAACTTGATGTCAAATCTGCATTCCTTAATGGAAAAATAGAAGAGGGGGTGTATGTATCTCAACCACCAGGTTTTGAGGACCCTGTGTATCCTAACAAGGTGTATAAGTTAAACAAAGCCTAGTATGGACTGCATCAAGCTCCAAGAGCTTGGTATGATGAGTTATCAAATCATCTACTTGAAAATGGTTTCCAAAGGGGAGCTATTGACAAGACCCTCTTTTACACAAAAAAAAAAAGGAAGAGATTTGCTCTTGTTGCAAGTTTATGTGGATGACATTAAATTTGGGTCAACCAATGAACAGATGTATATAGAGTTTGAAAAGGTAATGAAATCCAAATACAGTTTTAGCTCAATGGGAGAAATGAACTTCTTCCTTGGATTGTAAGTTCAACAAAAGGCTGATGGGATATTCATATACTAGTCTAAGTATGCACAGGACATACTAGACAAATTCAAGTGCAATGATCTTAAAACTGCATCAGCTCCTATGGATTCAAAAGAAAAGATGACAGCAGATAAAAAGGGGGAGCCAGTGGATGAACATGAACAAAGAGAAAAAATTGAATCTCTGATGTATCTGACAGCTTCAAGGCTAGATATCATGTTTGCTTTGTGTGTCTGTGCAAGATTTCAATCAAGTCCTAAAGTTTCTCACATGAATGCAGTAAAGAGGATCTTTAGATATTTGAAGGGAATACCAGATCTGGGAATTTGGTACCAAAGAACCAATCCATGGATCTGACTACCTACGCAGATAGTGACTATGATGGGTGCAATATGAGCAGGAAGTCTACATCTGGAGGTTGTCAATTTTTGGGGGACAGATTGGTGTCATGGCATTGCAAGAAGCAGACAACGGTGTCAATCTCAACTGCAGAAGCTGAATATATTGTTGCATCTGTTTGCTGTGCACAAGTCCTCTGGATTTAGAATCAGATGCTGGATTATGGTCTGAATTTCTTGAACACCCCTATTTACATTGATTACACTGATGCATCTTTTATTGTTAAGAATCCTTTACAACATTCTAAGGCTAAGCACATTGAAATCAGACATCATTTTATAAGGGATTATAGTGAAAAAGGTTTAAATGAGGTAAAAAGAGTTGATACAAGTGATAATTTGGCTGACCTATTCACAAAACCACTTGATAGAACCAGGTTCAACTTTCTTCTGAAAGCCCTGGGAATGATCAACTCTAATGAAGTCTGAGTCATGATGTGTGCTTGTTGTGCAAACTGACTATCTTTTTAAAAAAAAATCTCAATGAATGTTGTGTGCCTCTATGTGCTAATTGACTATTTTGATAGAGGATCCGAGTGATTATTGTGTGTTTGAATATGTTACTGTTTGACGATTGTTATGTGCTTAATTGAATCATTGATGCTTAGGTTAAAAAAATACTTGATTATGTTTTAGATATCATGATAAGAGTTTTTGATTTATGTGGTTATCTGCTTATCTGATATTCTGATTATGTTTGTAATCTGATCTGCTACTATTATTAGGACGTGTTCAGACTATGCATTGTGTGATGTCTGATTATTTTTTATAATGTCATGAGTGATCAAGATTTGAATATGTTAATTGTTTTTGTGTCAACATGTGTTTTCAAAATTATATGCTTAAATGAAAATTTTCAACAAAAGCTTTGTTCAAAACCATTTTGATAAAACAGAGCAAGTTGTTTATGGTGTGGAGATATGATAATACTATTCAGTTCAAAGCTTTATAGAAACTTAAAAGGATTTTCAATGAAATGACTCAAAAGAGTTACTTTTGCTTAAAATTATATCGTTTGCTAAAGTCAGAATGACATATACTTGCATATGTTTAGTCCTTTTATCTATTTTTACATCCAAGGATAGCCATTAACCTAAAGTCTGAAAGCATTCGGGGCAATTGTAATTTGTTCTTTCACTTAAAATTATGCCAATGACTCTAACCCAAAAGGACATGTATTTACTTATATGTTTGGTCATGCTGCCTACATGTAGACAAACAGGATAACCATTCACCTGGAAGCTAAGAGTAATTGGGGTGACTGAAATTTTGGGAAATGATAGTACATTGACTACTTAAGCTGATCATATGGATTTAATAGGCTAAAAAGGCTTTTAGCACAGTCATTAGCATGTATGGTTGCTTTCCATGATGTTGTAAAAGCTATGGTGATATAAACATAATGAATATGCTAAACTTAATGTGGAGATACATTGTTGAATATGTATGTTCCAACATACATCTCTCCAAATAATAGGCAAAAAAGTGATTATCCAGTCATACACAATCCCGTTGGTATTTGGTCACCAAAATGAAATACCTATTATCTATAACAAAGAACAGGTATGAAAAATTTGAGAAAATTGTCAAAAAGAAAAATAACTCAACCAAAAGTTGATAAATATTTTAAGTTTTAAATTTTATCAAACAAAGAGGGTTCATACTAGAACTACAGAGATGGGGGCATACAAATAAGTCCTGTCATGTCTCGAATGAAAGGCTTGTAAGTTCGGATGGCATGTAAGTCCAACGTTCAAACTCTATAAGTTTGAAAAGAAAATCCAAAAATATTTAAATAAGTTCTGTAATAAAACAAAATTTTAACCAAATATCAGGGGGTTGAAGTCAAATTGGGGTAATCTGGAGAAAGCCAAATAAGCTTTGAGAAGAGATATGGAGCATCATAGCACAATAAGTGTTATCCATTTATGTCTTATGCTATAAACTGAACCTTAAGCATATCACCAATGCAATGAAAATCATGCTAAGTCTAGACCTGCTGCTAACCTGTCTATTATGTCATAATAATGCTGAGAATGAAGTACTGGGAAGCTACTTAGTCAATATGATCCCATGATTGAAATCTTTTCATAAAAGGAAGAAAACTGTTTTGAAAGGAAATATAACTGAAATTTGATCTCTTAAGGCACCATTTACTCTTAAACAATGATCTTCAAGGATAAACATATTTGACGGTTTAAGTCAAAAAGAGTTGTATTTTACTTGAATATGTTTGAATATGTATTTACGAGTAGGGTTTAATTATTTTAACCTTCTCGGGAAAGTTTTGAAGATTTTCAACCTTTTCGAGCATACTTAGATGTTTTTATCTAATTTTACTAATTTTGAGCATGCTTTGAAGTTTCATAAACTTTCGGGTAGACTTACTGTTTATCCATAGTTTAATCTATTTCGAGCAAGCTTGATAAGTGATTATGTCTGAATATGGTATTACTAGCAAGCTTTAACAATTTCTACTTTCTAGCATACTTTGTTGTTTTGCTTAGAAGTCTGACTGTTTCTAGCAAGCTATGTTCTTTTATCAATTCTAGCACACTTTAAGTTTCTTAAAGTTATACTAGCAAGCTTTGTTATTTCTGATCAATTCTAGCAAGCTTTTAAGTCTCCAATGGTTTTCGAGCAAGCCTTGATGATTTGAATCATGTTTAGCAACCTTTTATATTTTTGATCATGTCTAGCAAGATTTTGTATTTTTGATTATGTCTAGCAAGCTTTGCAATCCTTAAATGCTTAAATGAATTATTTATGCACTATCGGGTACACTTTGATACTATTTACAAAGTGTTATCGAGTAAACTTTGTTTATCTAGTACACTTTATGCTTCGGGCACACTTGATAATATTCATTTAATATTCCAAGTGTTTTCCAGCATACTTGGTAATTTCAGATTGTTTCAAGCATACTTTGTTTTTCAAGCAAGCTTCAATATTTTTAGACTGTCTAGCACACTTAGGTGTTTGTTTAACTGTTTGAGTTCATTCTAGCAAGCTTTGTTCCTATGAGTGTGTTCAAGCAAACTTAAATTCAAGCACACTTGATGATTATGTGAATTTGAATATGTTTCTTTAAAAATACAAGTGTTTTCGGGCAAACCTAGTTTCCCGAGCACACTTTATGTTTCGAGCGCACTTTGAAATTCTCAAGTGTTCTCTCAACATACTGGGTAATTAGTCAAATTTTCTCTCTTCGGGTACACTTTGTGTCTAGAACTCATCTCTAGCACACTTTGCTTATTCAACAGTGTCTCGAGCACACTATGTATAACAGTTTATTTGAATGATTATGTGCTAACTGTTTATACATTTTCGGGTAAGGTTTGAGTTAGTCAGACATTCGAGCAAGGTTGACAATTAGAAATATGTCTAAGATATTATTTTGGTATTCTTAATTGATTCCTAGCATGGTTGACTATTTGATGTTTTATACTTGATTATTTGTCTTGTAATTTATTTCTCGAGCAATCTTGAATTTCGAGTAAGCTTCCTTCATTTTACTTAGATTTATTTCTAAAATACTTAATTTTCTGAAATAACTCTGGAACGAGCAAGCTTAGAGAAAGTGGAATATACCTAACAAGCTTTGTAAAAACTGATTTTTCCGAGCAGGGTTTGCTAAATGAACTTTATCGAGCAAGGTTTAAAATGTGAATATATTTAATGGATAATGTTACTGTATGACAGCTATTAACTCACTACATGACAAAATGCATTTAAAACCCCCTTTCAAAAAGTTATAAAAGAGGGAGTTAGTGAAATTCTCAACACTCTCACTTCTCTCTCCTTCCACACTTGCTCTCGTTTCAGAATATCAAGCGACTTAATCTCAAATTTCCTAACCCTAGTTTATTAGCCCACACAATCCGACTCGGTAAGCATCAATTAAGTTTTTTCCGACCACGATTGAATAATATTGGGCTTTGATTATTCTTTTTTATTAACTCTCTGTTTCTTGTGTAGGTTATCAATTTGTCGAAGATCAGGTTCAAAAGACATTTCATTACTCTGTCTTAAAATTATTAACCTAAATCATTCAAAGTTATGCGCTTTATGACTAATGTCTACTTTGAATATGTTGCTTTTTTCTGTGTGTTCAGATATGGCTGATGAAGATGAGTCGAGATATCCATTTGAACACAAGCACAACATGTGTGCCTTGTTGCAAATTACTCCTGATAATGAGGATGTAGCTTTGATGATTAGACGGCTACAACGATCAAACATAAGCTTTGCCTTGACAGAGTGCCCAGTGATATATAGAAATCATTCACTAGATTTCTGGCACTCAGCTCTATCGATCGATGATATAAATGGTAGGCAGATAGAAGCTATCGTGGCAATGCAGGATATACGGATAACCAAAAGAATGATCAGAAGATGTTTCCAATTTCATGATGATGGCCACAATCCAATCAATTTCAACACTTCTCATCTGTTGAAAATCTATACATAAACAATGGGATTTCAGGGAAACATGAAAGAAGGACAATTCCAAAAAGGAATGTTCCCAAATTTCTATAGATTCTTGATTCACCATCTTGTCCAGGGCTTTGTCCCTAGGAAGGGTTCTTAGACTCTTATGAGTCGGGATTTGGCCAATGCCACAGTTGCTATTGTCTATGATCTTCCATTCTACTTCTCTAAGATTATCTTCGAAGGAATGGTGAGCATTCTAAAAAAGTCAAAGACAAATTTTTGGCTTATCCCAGGTTTCTGCAGATTATCTTCAATCATGAGCTACAAGATTTACCCACATTGGGTACAACACATTTACTGCAGAATCCAAAAAATTACAAGCGGATTGCTAATCTGGGTAGCACGAGCAGATTCAATCCTAAGGCTGAATTTGAAATATTGTCGTGGTTAGTCGACCACGACTTGGAGATTATGCATGTGCCTGAGTTAACCTCAGAGGAGGAGGAGGAGGATGAGGATTCTGAGGAATCAAGTGATGATGGAAATGAAGATGGATGAGTTGGAGGAGCTTTTGTGGAAGATGTACTTGTTCAGGGGGAGAACCAACCTATACCAACACTACCAACCACACCCTAAGCCACACCACCTTACTCATCACCACCACATGACCAATCCCCACCTCAAAACCACCTACCTTAAACCTAAGCCCACCTCACACCATTACCCAAACTTTCAACATAGAACAAACCCAGCCTACCCATGAACCATATATACCAGAAACGCTACCCACACACTTACAACCATTCCCATTCACACCAATTACATCCCCAACCCATTCCCAAACCTCATACCAACTCATCCAACCAACATTCACAATTATCCATACCAAAAACCTTTTAATACCAAACATCAACCCTTAACCTTCAACAAGTGAAAACATTTTTGAAGAACCAAGCCCTCCCACTAACCCAATCCTTCCACCCCAGACCCAAACCACAGAACCACCAATCCAACCTAAACCTGAACCTCTCTCTACTTCACCATCACACACCCCTCCCTCTAATATCTTTTTGCTACAAAGAAATTTTGATTTAATATGTCAGAACATTGATTTGAAAGGAGAAAACGCTTAATTGAAAAAGGAGAATGATGAATTAAGAGCTCAGTTGGCCCAAGCCCTTTCAAAGATTCAAACCCTGGAGCAGGAGGTTGAGAAGACCTCAGCTGCCCCAAAACAGGGGGAGAATATTCCAACTGATGTGGCAACTGGAACTGATGAGAAGATTGTGGATACAGGAGTGAAGGCTGTTGATACTGATGGTTTGACAAGGATATTGAATACATATGATGAGAGTGACATTGAGGATAGTGGAGAAAGAATTATCCCTGATGAGGATTATGAAGGTGATAGATCTGAGGATGATGAACAAAACTATAATGTGACTAATGAAGTATTGAATACTATTCCTAGAGATGTTGATAATGAGTTGATAAGAAAAAAGAAAAAAGTGATGCTGAAATGAGAAATCAAGCCATTGAAGATACAATAACAACTGAAACACTGGAAATTGATACATTGGTTATTAATGTTATGACAGATGTTATGACTGCTACTAATGTACATACTGATATTGAGATGGAGGAAGGAGCTGAAACTGAGGAACTAATCTTAACTGAACAAGAAACCAATCAAGAAAGTTCCAAGAGGGTTGTGCATGACAAAGAGATGAGCGACTTAAGTGATGATATTGATAACTTTCCCCCTGAAACAGAAGAGGAAAAGAAAAGAAGATTAGAAAAGGGGAAAGCTATTGCTGATGATGATGAGGAAGAAGAGCCTGTTAAGGAAAATGTTGATGAAGAGGAAGAGGATGAGAATGCTTCTACTGCCAGAAGGCTTGAACAAGTTATAAATGAAACTAGGGAGAGGGAATTCATTACTTAAACCCTAACTGCTGAAGAGCTGGCAGAGCAAGAAACTTTGATTGAGCAAGCTAACATTGCAAAAGTTTTTGATGAAGAAGGTGTTGAGTATCAAGAGGTGATTGAACTTTGATAAAGATGAAAAGAGCTGAAGAGGTTGATAATTACTTAGCCATGGTTGCAAGTTTGTTCAGTCAATCTCAAAATCAACCTGACAAGGAACCTGAGAAGGAGACTGAGAAAGCTGAACAGGAAGTACCTTCAAAGAAAGGGAAAACTGAAGAAACAATAGAATCATTGCGGGAAAAAGTCTCCAAGTTGCATGAGGAGTTCACAGCAAAAGTGAATAGATTTGCAAAGATGTATACAAGAAAAAGGAATGCGGATGAACAAGCTCATAAAAACAAGTCAGTAAAAAGGGCGAACTGGGATAATGAAAATGAATATTATGTTGAAAGTCCTGAAGTGAAGGAAAGCACTTTGAGGCATGTTCCAATTAAGATATTAAGGCCTGAAGATTTACCCAATCTAAAAGAAGCCAGATGGGATGATAAAAATGAGTATTTTGTTGAAAGCCCAGAGGAGCAGGAAAGTCCAATAAGGCCTACTCCAATTCGGATAGTTAGGCCTGAAGATTTACTCAATCCTGAAGAAGCAAAACTTGATGTTGTGAATAAGTCTACTGAAAAGGAAGATACATCTAAAGAAGATGACTCTAAAGATGATAATGATGATAATGAACAAGGTGATAAGCATGCTGAGGCTGAAAAAGTTGATATTGTGTCCCCTCATGTTGAAATGACAGATGAACAAAGGGCAAATATTCAACAAAGTTTGGATGAAGCTAAAAGAAATAATCCTTTAGTCATCAAACTGATAAAATTTGGATATGGGTTTGAAAGAATGGCTACTCTCTCTGATGAGGAGTTGCAAAAGGTGATTGACAGAGAGGATTATGAGATAAAGAAGAGCATTGAAAAGAAAAATACTGATTCTTTGAAGTTTAGGTATTATCTGAGAAAACATGGGCTGAATGAGAAAGACTTAAGCAGAATGAATTTCCATGATTTATAAAGACAGTATAATACAACATGGGAAACAATTGAAAGAGAGGAGAAGGAAAGGTTTGTGAGAGAATCAAGGTTGAAAGAAAGAGTAGAGGTAGTGAGAAAGAAGTATGCAAGAAAATGTGGTTACCTTATTGATAGAGGTATGGCACCTGAAATGGAGGATAGTTTGTCAAAGGCTGCGGTTGAATCTCACTACAACAGACTATTGAAGAAAGAACAATCAAAGAAAGATCAACCCGAGTCACCTACAACGAAGCGATGGATAATGACCCTGAGAGAAAAGAAAAGGGCTGAAAATGAAAAGGAAGAGCTGGAAAGAGCAAAAGCCCAAGATGTTCCTGTGGAAATAAAACCTAAGCCAATTGAACGAACAGACCCATGGGAAAATGGGAAAATGATAAAGATCTTGAAAAAAGTAATAGTGAAGCGTAAAGGAATGAATGAAAATGTGTTTGATATGTTGGGCAAAGCACAGCTGAAACAATTGTTTTAAGAACAGAAGGCAGAATGGGAGAAAGTGTTTAAAGAAGGTGTGAACCCAAGGAGCTTTATAGATGGAAGATTTGTACCAGCAAGTCAACTTCATGATGAGAAGATTACGGAAATGATTGGGCGATTATTCAGGGATGGAGGAGAAAACCTGATTGATATGTTGAATATGCCTGCTGAGTTGATTGTGGAAATGTATAAGAAGAAATTTGGAGTAAAGGAGGCCACTAAACCCATGAAGTCTGTTCCAACAAGGCCCTCAACTTCAAGGAGATATACTTCAAAACTAGTAGAAGTGAGCCAAGTAGAGCTGGAACTCAAAGGGTAGAAAGGCCCCAAACTGATATAGACTTACTAATGACACTCTACTATGAGTCTGTCTCTCAAACTTTAAAAGTGATCATGCAAAGCAGACAGTTAAGAGAGATTATTTTTAAAGATGACTTTGTTGAATTCAAAAGAGAGCAGCGGGAAATAATGGTCAATCTTGACTTGTATGACTATCATGATAGGAACAAGATGGTCGGGAGACAACAGAATGAGTTGTCAAAATATTTAAAAAATGAAGCTGAACAGGGATTTCCTCTGCTGAATCAAAGGAAGTGGGAGTTGACAAAGCATGAGAAGTACAGACGAGCAAAACGTATAAGGAGCATAAGGGATGCTGAATACTATTATGTTTTAAAAGTCAGAAACAAAAATCCCTTGTCTAATATGAACACTTGTATAAGTATGAGAAGGTGAATGACTCGTCCAAATCATGAAGTGCAGATAAATGGATGTATTGTTGAGATAGACTACAAAGAAAATGAAGGCCATTACATTCTTTGTAACTCAGATGGTCTTATATTGGGCATTATCAGAAATGATGAAGACTTGACCTTTTTGCATAATGAAGATTTGAGGGACATATTGGAAATGATAATTCCTGAGAATCACCTACTGTCCATTTTCAAGCAAAGAGCAGGAGCAGTGATAGTTAGAAGAAGACAAGCAGCCCACAATGCAAGAAGATGAAGATTTTTAGTATAGGGTTTGCTTTGTAATGTCTACGGACAGAATTCTCAACTATGTAATCTTTTGTTTTGATATGTAAATTTGACTTTTGATTTGATGTGTACTTTTAACTAAGTGTAAGTAACTTTAGAGGTGTTTTGGGACAGCTGAGGTGTTCCAATCTAGGGGAGATTGTTGAGTCAAAGATTTGACATGAAATGACTTAAGGAAATTTAAGAGAGATTGGAATCTTCTCAACACTCCTTGGAAATGGCTAAGTATGGATACCGAGCACACTTTGACATCCGAGCAAGGTTTTACTTATCCTAGCAAGGTTATCTTCTTGAAGTCTTCTTAAGTGATGATCCAAGCAGGGTTCACTTTGTCTAGCAAAGGTGTTCTTCAAGTCAAGCATTGTTTGCTTACTAGCAAACCCTTGACTAAACCAAGCTTTTGAAGCCAAGTATTTGGAAGATCTAGCAATGTTTGATTAATAAACAATAGTCCGAGCATGCTTGTTGAAAGTGATCAAGAAATATTCTAAGTACTTTCACTAGCAAGGTTCAACCCCGGGCAAGCTACAGTGCTACCAGCATAGTTCAAACAGTGTTACCAGCACACTTGAGTTTGCTTAACAAGTTATCTTTTAACAAAGGGTTGAAGGGATTTATGAAGAACAGTTTGCTCGCAGGACCATACCGAGCAAAGTTTGCTATGGTCAAGAAGATTGAAGTCTGCTAAGTGAGTATTTTCTAAGATAATACTCTAAATAAAGTGTACCCGGA
The DNA here is from genome assembly GCF_021521415.1 of Bidens hawaiensis. Lineage (NCBI taxonomy): Eukaryota > Viridiplantae > Streptophyta > Magnoliopsida > Asterales > Asteraceae > Bidens > Bidens hawaiensis. Next base: position 74,082 of record NW_027497923.1, on the reverse strand, counting down.
GAACTGTTCAACAGCACACTTCAAGGTTACCAGGTCTGCTCGAAGAAGACAAATGGCACAAAGTGTGCCCGAAGACCTGTATTTACACTTAGAATGTTTTTGAATATGTAATATGATTATATATCAATCATTAGGGTTTCTAGAAGGACGGACAGCTGTCTAGTGGTGGCAGGCCTATAAATAGAATAATTTAGGGCACGCCTACCACGGATTTGCCACTTTACACTTTTCATACCTAAGAGAATATTTCTGATATTGAGTGTGACGGCTGTCCTAGATTAGTACGGATAATACATTCCTTACTAGAAACCCTAATCGATTTACATTTGTATGAAACCTTTCTATAAATGGAAATATTTTGAATTATTTTTTGTGTTTGTTACATTTAATGATCATAGCAACACATAATATTTGTTAGTGATTCCGCAGTTAACAAATCTCTGTTCGTACCCAAAATAGCAATAGTCATCAACCTTCTTGTCAACACATTTATTGTGTGGGTTGTGACATTTATTGTGTGTGTGAGCGATCAATACGGGGACCGACAGTTAGTACTTAGATAATTCACATCATCACAAGTTTTCAAGTATAAACGTATATGTAAACACGCTTTTCACCCCAAAAGTTCGTAAAACAGTTTAAAAGTGGGGTCATGAAATTCACCTTAGAGTAGTCTTGATCGGTTACAGGAGTAGTATGCATAGTTTCTCGACTATAGCTCGTACTCTATAATCGGTATAGTATGGTTAACACTATTACAATGTTTAAGCTAAATCGGGCTGCATAACTAGTATGGGTATAGCTGTTAGGCCCAGAACATGACCGTAGTCTTAGATTGTGACGTTGTACACTATGAAATGTTTAAAACCAGACTTGGCTCAATTTCACCGTTTTCCGAGCCTAGCCAAGTTGATCGTTTACACGTTTCAGAAATAGGTAAGATCATGTAAACTTAAGTAAACATACTGAATGAGTGATTGGAAAAATGATTTGATTTATGAAAGAATTCTAAATTTTTGGTATCTGGATTGATCGCAGGGTTCGTTTCCGTTTTCATACGGATATGAAACGCGTATAATCCACCCGAATTAAGCGGAAATCTCGTAAAAAGTTCGTTTTTAACAAATTCATCCAAAACTGTGATATTTGAGTACTTTTGACGTTTTGACATACCAGTTAGTTCGTTAAATACAAAACTGTCGGTTTTGTTAAAACATATATAATTTAAATCTTCAAATAATCATAAATATTTATGTAATTATATATAAATTATGATAATTTTTTAAAAATAAATTAAAATCTGTAGAAACTTACAAAAATATTTTCAGAATTTTTATACTCAGTTATTTATTTATAAAAATTCATTTTATGTGTTATAACTAACCGATAAATACCCCGTTTAGACCAAACGGATCCTGAAAAATCCGATAATTTTTCTAAGTGGTCACAATACCATAAAACAGCCCCTGTAAAATTCCCAGAATTTAATTCTTTGATAAAAATACCCTTTTGTTCATTTTTCGGCTATTAAGACTCGATAAAAACGCAAATGCACCAACCATACCTAGACATCTCCAAATAAACCCAAATTTTCCTAGTGATCTTACCATAAAATTTATGGTTTCCAAGACAAATTACATAATTCTTCAGGAAGTTTAGCTATTTTTCCCAAATAAACGCAAATAAACGGTAATAAATTCGCCAAATATTCTCCGTTTATCGAAAAATTACCAAATTTTAACAGGGGGTCACTTACATAATCCCTAGTGTTCCTGATAATTTTCACATCCTAAAACCAAGAATGTCACAATCTAAGCACAAACAGCCCTAAACGAGTAATACAGTAATTACCTTGTCCGTTTTCGATAGTTTTCGGTGGTTTTAACGACTCTCCGGGTCCTGGGTCACAAAGTCAGTGTATCTAAATATCATATAAGACAATAACAACCATAAATCATCCATAGTGCCTTGTTAATTAGGGTTTCGGGTTTGGCTTCAAACAGAATTTTCGAACCGTAAATACGTTGTATTCATGTCCTAATCCGTGTTTTTGGTCAAAAATTTATATGTTTCTTCTTTGTAAATATGTTTAAAATCAAAACATGATTTTAGGTGATTTTTATGATTTTTAGATGGTTAATCATGTTTAAAACTAATCAAGACTTAAATTTCCATGTTTAAACTTTGTTAATCAAGTAAAATCTCATGAAATTTGATTGTTACCTCAAGGATTTGGGCTGCAACATGAAGGAATTCAGCATAACTTGATCTTGGTTGATTTCTGTGTGAAAATATCTCATTATTTTAACTTATACAACAAACTAGAAATGAAGGGGGGTCCACCCCTTGCGGCCGGGATTAAGGGAGGCCCATTGGTCCTCCCTTTGGCCCAATAATGCCTTGGTTTCCATTCCACTCGTAAATCTCAGTCCAAAATTTAATTCGGGTTCAATTTTTCGCAAAAAAACTAGTTCGGGTGCGAAAAACAGCACGAAAACGAGTGTTTTTCAGCCCATTTTTGTAAAATAAGAAAAACGTACTAACTCGTTGCAAAAATCCAAAATATTTTCACGGATTGATTAGAAAATTTCATACAAGTGTTTTATAAATCTTTTTCGGCTTGATGTTAACGATTGCGTTTAAATTCATAGTGTATCAATAAACGAAACCTTTTTCGTTTAAATGGTTTTAAACGTACTGGGGCCTAAATATAAATATGTTAGTCACTAAAATAAATATATAACTTGTATATGACCCCTCAGTATATATACAATCATAATCAGTATCGGTCGGTTATTCGTTTAATCGCTACGAATTAACCGATTTATCGTTTACTCACTACATGGTGAATAAGGTATACCTCGTTTTGTCACGAATGTCACAACTGCCTTCCAAATAAAAAATTAAGATGGTTTCCATTGGTATGTAAGCTTAGAAACAAATAATATTTTTATCGTTGAAAGTATAAACAAACAAACAAATATATTTTTAATTCAAAAAGAAAGATAATTAAAGTGGGGGTTGAAATTGGTTTCAAAATTTAAATGAAAACTGAAAATTAATTATATTATGCACACTTATCATGTTTGTTTTCATTCAGTTTTGTGGATATGTTTTAAACTAAAGATTACCTCCAATTGGCATTTGTTCAGTTTAGAATTTCTTAATCAAAACTAAACATGGTATTGGAGTTGCTCTTAGGATTTTAAACAAACCAACATTCACACACAAAGGTTGAAGACCAGAAGTAGAACAGTTGAAGTTTACCATTTGTTGGATATGGTACATGAGCTTTGGAGTTTACCCTTTTTTTCATTTAGAGCTCACCTTTTGTCGTTGTATTATGAACTTCCCAAAGGAGTTTTTGGAATTTTTTTGGTGCATTAGGTGATTTAAAGAAAAAAAAGTGGTTTTAGGTGATTGACTAAAACTTAAGTGGTTTTAGGTGGTTTGCTCAATGAGATGGAGGATTTCCAGTACACGTAGACCTAATTTCCACATGTGAGAGACACTTCATCCAGTTGAAGACAAGTCTCGTCCTAGTCAACGGGGTGTGACACGTGGAATCCGCTATTTGACTACACAAACTCCACTTTTTTACCACTTGGACACGTGTCACAACCTCAGGAATCCTATATCTCAAATACAGGATTGTCACCACAAAAATTCTTGCTTTCAGAATTTATTCAAAACTAAAAGTGATGATTACTCATTTTTGTATTCCGCTGTGTATTCGTATTATTAATTTATTAATAAATATGAAACAATTTTTTAGTGAACCGAGTTTAAATGTTAAACCATTGATTGATTACCACTGGAACCCAACATTGGTATCAGAGCCTTGATTAACATACGAGTCGAATCCAGTTTTTTCACCGGATCTACATCATAAATTTCAAGCAACTTGAAGTTTTTGATCTAGATAATTTTCTTGGGCAATCTTTGTTTGGTCAAAGTTTTTGTTTATTTTATTTGACCAAAATATTGCCCGATTTTATTTTTTATTAAATTTGTAAATCTGGCCCGACCATTGTGTGTTTCAATGTTTGGTTTTTGATTTTGTCCATAGGGATGGTTCAAAGTTGTATTTTATTTTTTGGTTTTATTTTATGGTTTTTGGCCACTTTGATGGTTCAAATTTGTAATAGATAGGGTTTGGTTTTTAATTATATGTATTTTATAATATTGTAATGAAGAAGACCCGAAGGAAAACCGAGGACAAGCTCATGGAGTTCTTGAAGTTAGTGGGAGTTGCCAAAAGATGACGGGATGCACCAAGAGTTTATCCTTGTGGTCGTTTTGTGTTGTGACCCCTTGACTCGATTGATCTTGCTAATAGGCTCTAGCAAGACCAATCACATTTTCTTGGCCATTTAAGATTTACATATTCTTGTTTGATGTTGTAGTTGCTTGCTTTACTAAAATAGGTTATAATACCACCAACCTAATACCAAATATATTAAAATAAATTTTAATTAACCAATTATTGTTTTTGCAAAATTAAACTAGATTTGATTTTCCAAAACTAATGACTTGATAGTTTATCTATTAACTTAAAATTGGTTAGAGATATAGTGAAAAACATTGTTTTAATAGGTTATTTAAAACTAAGTGTCCTGAGAGATGAAAGGGTTCATCAAGTTGTCCCGATTAATACAGTAAAGCTGGACTTTTACTCTCTTCGATAAATTCTAAAACTTAATCCCAATTTTAAAATCAATATTCTATGCCATCCTACTATAAGCCACACTTGAGGCATACTGCGAAATTTCAAGTGTTTGAAGCTACAACACCGCACTTGTTTTCTAGCCTATCCATTCATGTTGAAAGGTTTTGTTGACACATCCGGCCCTTTCACGTGTGATTGTACTAGGGCGACTATTACTTTACTTATCTATTACGTGCTACAGTTGTCTGAAGACTAAAGTTGCCATTGATGAGACTAAACGTAGGCCTCATAACCGAGAGTTGAGCTTTATTCACAATTGGCAATCGTTGTCAGTCTGCCTAACCTTACTAATATTGTGTGCTACAGCTGCCATTACTAACTGGAAGCCAGATTTTCAAATCCATATTTTATTAATGTTAATTGTGTCATTAATTATAAGATTATAACAATGAATATGCAAATTAAATTACTTTTGCTTATTTAACAGATGTCAACTAATAATAAATCCTCGTTCACCCTCAAGACTATTCTTGAGTAAGAAAAGCTGAATGGCATAAACTTTCTTGACTAGCACCGCAATTTGAGACTTGTTCTCAAGATAGCAAAGAAGCACTATGTTCTCGATGAACCAGTTCCAACCGAGCCTGAAAACAATCTACTGCCAGAAAGGTTCTTGAAAAGCATAAGGGTGACTCTACTGAAGTCGCTTGCATTATGATAGCCATCATGTCCTCTTAGCTTGCAAAGGGCTTGGAAGATCTTAGTATGTCACACCCCGACTAGGTAGTTGCGGAAGCGTAAAACGGGAATGTAACAGATAATACTGGTATCAACAACATTGTTTATAAAGAAATTCACAAACTAATTTACATCATATTACATGGGTTGGTACTATGTTTACAAACTAGATGAGAATCACATAACCGGTTTACGAGCTTCTTATTCAATATTATATATCCGCGTCTATTCACAGCTATTCAACTTCATTCCTAACACCAAGAACGTAAGCAAATCATTCCACCTTTGCTTTACCTGAAAAGCATGTTAAAATGGGTCAACTACGTCTAGTTGGTGAGTTTCAAGTTTCACGAGTATCAACGAAATCAGTATACGAGTTCGTAAAGTTTACAGTGTGTATGTATACATGTATGTGTATGATGTATTATACTAAGCCACAAGTGAAACCGAAACGAGCTAAAACACATGGCCACCCCTGCCCATGCACTCCCGTTGGCATTTAACAGCCACTTTGCCCCAAGTATGTACTATGTCTAACACCACATAGCAGTATGTAATAAGTTTAAATGACAATGTGCAACTGGGTTAACATGTTCCGGCATACCCCACCGGCTCTGTCAGTTGGGTTTGTCAAACCGATAGTACTATCCACACGTCACCGGCACGAAGTTAATCACTTGTGTTTGTGGGGACTTTCAACTGTTAGTACTTAGATAATTCACATCACCACACGTTTTCAAGTATATAAGTATATGTAAACATGCTTTCCACCCCAAAAGTTCGTAAAACAGTTTAGGAAGTGGGGTCGTGAAACTCACCTTATTGTAGCTCGAGCAGGTAATATACATCAATAAGTGTTATGCCTCGATTATAACTCGTATCCTATAATCGGTATCGTACTTTTAATACTAGTACAGTGTTTAAACCAAATTAGGCTGTATAACTAGTCTGGTTATAGCTGTTAGGCCCAAAACATGACCATAGTCTTAGATTGTGACGTTGTATACTGTGAAATACTTAAAATCAGGTTTGGCTCAGTTTCACCGTTTTCCGAGCCTAGCCAAGTTGATCGTTTACGCGTTTCGGGAATAGGTAAGATCATAAAAACTTAAGTAAACATATTTATTGATAAAATGATTTAATTTATAAAAGAATTTTAAGGTTTCGGTATCTGGATTGATCGCAGGGTCCGTTTCCGTTTTCATACGGGTTTGATTATACAAAACACGTACAATCCACCCAATTTTTCCGGAATTCTCGTAAAAGGTTTGTTTTTATCAAATTCATTCGAAACTATGATATTTGACTACTTTTGACATTTTGACATACCAGTCAGTCCGTTAAACACGAAACTGCCGGTTTCGTTAAAACAAATATAGTTTAAATCTTTGATTAATCATAACTAATTATGTACTCATACATAAATTATGGAAATTTTTATAAAAATAAATTAAAATATGGAGAATTTAATAAAAATATTTTCAGAAATTTTATGATTAATTATCTATTAATAAAAATTCATTTAATGTGCTATAATTGAGTAATAAATAGCCTGTTTATACCAAATGACATCCGAAAAATCCAATAATTTTTCAAAGTGGTCTCAATATCAGTACATATCCCCTGAAAAATCTCCAGAATCTAACTCTTTGGACAAAATGCCTTTTTGCGCGTTTTTCGGCTATTAAAACTCGGTTAAAACACAATTGCACAAATAATACCTAGACATCTCCAAATGTTCTAAAACTTTACCAGTGATCTTAATATATCATTTATGGGTTCCAAGCCAAATTTCATAATTTTTCATGAAGTTTACCTATTTTTCCCGAATAAACGCCAATAAAAGGTAATAAATTCGCCAAATATTCTCCGTTTATCAAAAAATTACCAAATTTGAAAAGGGACTCATTTAAATGATCCCTAATGTCCCTGTAAATTTTCACAAGCTAACAACAAGAACGTCACTGCCTAATACTAAACAGCCCCTAAACGAGTGTTACGGGTTTACCTTGTCAGTTTTCGATGAGTTTTGCTTGCTTAAACGACTTTCCGGGTCTCGGGTTGCAAACTCAGTGTATCTACATATCATATAACATCAAACCAAGCATAAATCATCCATGTAACAGCCTTGATAATTAGGGTTTCGGTTTTCGGTTCAAACCGAACTTTCAAACCGGAAAAACGTTGTATTCATGTTCTAATCCGCGTTTTTGACCAAAAAAGTATATGTTCCTGGTTTGTAAAGATGTTTAACATCAAAATATAATTTTACTTGATTTTTATGATTTTTGAATGGTTAAACATGTTTAAAACTAAACAAGACTTAATTTTTCATGCTTAAACTTTGTTAATCAAGCATGAAATGGATGAAAATTTAAAGATTACCTTTAGGGTTTTGGCTGGATAATGAAGAACTCAGCTGTGATTTCTTATCTAGGTTGAAGTTTGTGTGAAAATATCAAGTAACAAGCTTGTATAACAAGCCTTATACAAGGGGTCCCACCCCATTTTTTGTGGTCGGCCCATAAAGGGGCCCATTGGGCCTCCTTTTGGCTCATTAATGCCTCGGTTTCCGTGCCATGCATAAATATCGATCCAAAATTTAATTCAGAATCGGTTTTTCTCAAGAAAACTAGTTCGAGTGCGAAAAACAGCGCGAAAACGAGTGTTTTTCAGCATATTTTTGTAAAATAAGAAAAACGTACTGACTCGTTGTAAAAATCCACAATATTTTCACGAATTGCTTAGAACATGTCATATAACTGTTTTATAAATCTTTTTCAGTTTAACGGATGCTAAAATGCTCGTTTTGATGTTAACGATTGCGTTTAAACTCATAGCGTATCAATAAACGAAACCTTTTTCGTTTAAATGGTTTTAAATGTATTGGGGCCTAAATATCAATATGATTGCCTCTATAATATATATATAACTCGTATATGACCCCTCAGTATATATACAGGCCATAATCAGAATCAGTCGGTTTCTCGTTTAAGCACTACGAATTAACCGATTTATCGTTTACTCGCTACGTATTAAATAAGGTATACCTCGTTTTGTCACGAATGTCACATTCTCCCCCCGTTAAGAAATTTCGTCCTCGAAATTTAATGTGTCATCGGTTTTCTTTTTAGGGAACAGGTGTGGGTATTTCTTTCGGAATTCGTCCTTTCGTTCCCAAGTATATTCGGGTCCTTGTTTTGAATTCCACCGAACTTTTATCAATTAAACTTTGTTGTGTCGTAACTGTTTAGTTTTCCCGTCCACAATTTCTACCGGTTCCTCTACGAAGTTGAGCTTTTCGTTGATCTGAACATCTTCCAGTGGTACTATTGTCGTTTCATCAGTCAAACACTTTTTCAGATTCGATACATGAAACACGTCGTGAATAGTGCTCAGTTCTAAGGGTAGTTTTAATCGGTAAGCTACGGAACCAATTTTTGCAAGAATCTCGAAAGGTCCGATGTATCTCGGGGCTAGTTTACCAGTCTTTCCAAATCTTATAACACCTTTCCACGGCGATACTTTTAAAAACACCTTATCACCTATTTCAAAAGATAACGGTTTTCTGCGAACATCGGCATAACTCTTTTGTCGGTCGCGGGCAGCTTTCAATTTTTGCTTAATCTGGTGAATCTTATCGGTGGTTTCCTGAATTAAATCTGACCTTGAAATTTGGGTATCACCCACTTCCGTCCAACATAGTGGTGATCTACATTTTCGCCCGTATAGAGCTTCATAAGGTGCAGCTTTTATACTACTGTGGTAGCTATTATTATAGGAAAACTCAATAAGCGAGAGATGTTGATCCCAGTTTCCTTTGAAATCAAGTACACAAGCACGAAGTAGATCTTCTAAGATTTGAATGGTTCGCTCAGATTGGCCGTCGGTTTGGGGATGATAGGCGGTACTCAAATCTATTTGAGTTCCCAAAGATTCTTGTACTGCTTGCCAGAAATGTGAAGTAAAGTGACTATCTCGATCGGAAATAATCGAAAGAGGTACTCCGTGTCGAGATACAATTTCATCGATGTAAATTTGGGCGAGTTTTTCGGTAGAGTAATTGTTACGGATTGGGATAAAGTGTGCGGATTTGGTTAATCGATCCACAATTACCCAAATTGCATTATGTCCTTGGGAGGTTTTGGGTAGATGTGTTACAAAATCCATGGTAATTTGTTCCCATTTCCATTGTGGGATTTCTGGTTGTTGTAACATTCCCGAAGGTTTTTGATATTTGGTTTTAACTCTTGCACACGTTGCACATTTACTTACATACACGGCTATATCCTTTTTCATGCCAGGCCACCAGTAAAATTCTTTAACATCCTTATACATCTTATCAGTACCTGGATGAATAGAATATTTGGACTTATGTGCTTCATCAAGAATCAACTTTCGAAGTTTATGAAGTGTTGGAATCCAGACCCGGTTTTTGTAATAATATACTTCATCAATTTTCTTCACAAAATTCCTTTCATTCCCATGTAGTTCTTCTTTTTCTAGCTGATCTGCCTTCAAAGCCTCATCTTGTGCAACACGAACTTGTTCGGTTAGGCTACTTTGAACAATCATTCCGAGTGCTCGTACCCTTAATGGTTTGACTCTGTCTTTTCGGCTTAAAGCGTCAGCTACTACGTTGGCCTTACCCGGATGGTATTTAATCTCACAATCATAATCATTTAACAGTTCTACCCATCTCCTTTGTCTCATGTTTAGCTCTTTCTGATCAAATATGTGTTGTAGGCTTTTGTAATCAGTATAGATAGTACATTTTGTGTTGTACAAGTAGTGTCTCCAGATCTTCAATGCAAAAATAACCGCTCCCAATTCCAAATCGTGGGTTGTATAGTTCTTCTCGTGTATCTTTAATTGTCGGGAGGCATATGCTATTACTTTCTTTCCTTGCATCAGTACGCATCCTAAACCTTTACGAGACGCGTCACAATATACCACCAATTCATTAGTTCCATCTGGAAGGCTTAATATTGGAGCCTCACATAACTTCTGTTTTAACGTTTGGAAGGCCATTTCTTGTTCTTCTCCCCATTCATACGCTCGATCTTTTTGAGTTAGGAGGGTTAGAGGTTGGGCAATACTTGAAAAGTTTTCAATGAATCTTCTATAATACCCGGCTAGTCCTAAGAATGGCGAATTTCTCTTGGTGACTTAGGCACTTGCCAATTTTTAATGGCCTCAATTTTACTTGGGTCTACTTGGATCCCTTGATGGTTCACAATGTGCCCCAAAAACTGTACTTCTTGTAGCCAAAATTCACATTTGGACAACTTTGCGTATAACTTCTCTTGCCTCAATAATTCTAAGATTTCCCGCAAATGTTGTTCGTGTTCCTCCTTACTTCTCGAATATATCAAAATGTCATCGATAAACACTATCACGAACTTGTCAAGGTAAGGTTTGCAAACTCGGTTCATGAGGTCCATAAACACTTCAGGTGCATTTGTCAACCCAAACGGCATAACCAAAAATTCATAGTGACCATACCGAGTTCGGAAAGCTGTTTTTGGTACGTCTTCTTCCTGAATTCTTACTTGATGATAACCAGATCTAAGATCAATTTTTGAAAAATACTTCGCACCCTGGAGCTGATCAAACAAGTCATCAATTCGAGGTAAGGGGTATCTATTCTTTATAGTCACTTTATTCAATTCCCGGTAATCAATACACATTCGAAAACTCCCATCTTTCTTCTTTACAAATAACACTGGTGCTCCCCACGGCGAGTAACTAGGTTGGATAAAACCCTTGTCCAGTAATTCTTGTAACTGGTTGGACAGTTCTTGCATTTCAGATGGTGCAAGTCGATGAGGTGCCTTAGCAATGGGTGCTGCTCCCGGTATCAAGTCAATACGGAATTCAACTTGTCGGGTCGGTGTTAAACCAGGCAACTCGTCGGGAAATACATCTGAATACTCGTGTACCACTGGGATGTCTTCTATTCGCTTTTCATCGGGGTCTTTGACTGTTACGCTCGCCAAGTATAATGTACAACCTTGGCGCAAATACTTTAAAGCCTTAAGTTGGGATACGAGAGGCAGTACCGTACCAGATTTCTCACCTTGAACAATCATCGCCTCATCATTCGAAAGAGGTATCCTAACAGTCTTATCCTTATAAAAAATTTCAGCTTTAAACTTAGACAGCCAGTTTATACCGACTATAACATTTAAACTTCCTAATTCCACGGGAAGTAAATCAATAAGGAACGGGTGGTCGTTTAGGATAAGGGAACAGTTTTGGACTATTCGGTTAACAAGTATAGACTTGCCGTCAGCGAGTTCTATGGTGTACGGTTTTGGTAGCTCACTAACAAGCATATTTTCAAAAGGTCAAAAGTTAACAGATACAAAGCTTCTATCGGCGCCCGTATCAAACAAAACTGAAGCATACTGACCGGAAACTAGGAATGTACCTGTTACCACGTTCGGATCATGACGCATTTCACCCGATCCTATTACAAACGCGCATCCCCTAGCTGCATTGGAGGTTGATGCTTGTGCTTGGTTCTGCCTTCTCACTGCACCCTAGTTCATCTTGGGGCAGTATTTCCGAAAATGTTCCGTACTACCACATTCGTAGCAAATACGGAGGTTCATGGTATGCTCAAGACGGCCGGTGTCAAGAAGCATAAACCCAAGAACCAGGGTTATAACAGTAAATGCAAGAAGAAGGTTACCGTTGCTGCCATGCATGCCACCAACACTAACAAACGTGTTGCAAAGGTACCACCGCCGCCTCCTGAGGAGCGCCAGTGCTACAAATGCAATCGGATGGGGCACTGGATGCGTAACTGCCCTGAGCATCTAGCCGAGCTACCAAAGAAGAGGGCCAATGGTGAAGGATCCTCTAAAGGTATTTCCATCTACGTTATTGAACTTTTACTGCTTATAACAACACATGGGTATTTTATACCAGATGTGGTTACCACGTCGTTAATGTCTTGCAGGAGCCTGAAAACTAGAATAAACTAAAACAAGGCAGGATGAAACTCATCGTTTGTGATGGGAAGAGAGTCGTAGTTCTTGCAACTGGCATATATTTTGCTTATCCGTATGGCCTTGTAGTTACTTAGAATAACTGTTTGATTGCACCTAGTTTGACCAGAAACATTATTTCAGTTTCTTTACTTTTTCAATAAGGATTTAATTACGCTTTTTATTATATTACTGTTTCTGCCTACTTGAATGATGTCTTTTATTTTGAGGCTAAACCTCGAAACGGTATTTATGAGATTGATGTTCAAATTAACAATAATGTTTTTAATCTTTCTAAACGTATCAGATCTGGCATCAATGATACGCTTCTATGGCATTGCCGACTTGGTCACATAAGCAAGGCACGGGTTAAAAGACTCCAATCCAAATGGATTCTTGAATCCACAGGACCAGACTCTTTTGACGATTGTGAGTCTTGTTTAGCTGGCAAACTCGCCAAGGACTCCTTTACTCGTAAAAGTGAACGAGTAAGGGATTTGTTAGGACTTATACATATTGATGTATGCGGCCCTTTCAAAACTATGTCTAGAAATCATGAAAGATACTTCGTTTATTTTATTGACGATTATAGTCGATATGCTTATGTGTATCTTTTGAAACACAAACATGAAACTTTTGAAAAGTTCAAAGAGTTTCAAAATGAAGTGGAAAACCAACTCGGAAAAACTACTAAAATGTTTTGATCAAATCGAGGTGGAGAGTATCTTAGCTCAAAGTTTATCAATCATCTAAAAGAGCGAGGAATTGTTTCACAACTCACTCCACCCTGCACAACCCAACATAACGGCGTGAGTGAGAGGAGAAATAGAACCTTGCTAAACATGGTCTGATCAATGATATGTAGAACTAACTTGCCTCACTACTTTGGAGCTTTGCCCTTATGACTGCCGCCTGCATTGTTAATCTGGCTCCAACCAAAATGGTAAACAAAACCCCATATGAGATATGGCGTGGGCATAAACCCAATTTGTCTTTCCTTAGAGTATGGGGATGCGATGCATATATCACAAGTGATTCAGATGAAAAACTCGATCCCTGCAGCGTAAAAGTTGTTTTTGTTAGGTAATATAACCAAAGCGGATATTATTTCTTCAACCATGATACAAATTTGATTTCTATCAAAAGGAATGGCCAATTACTCGAGAAAGAAATTATCGATCAAGGAACTGAAAATAATGGAAATAATATTGTCGATATTGAAACCACAAACAACCGTTGAGGAAGTTGGAGTGTCTGATCAACAAGATGTTGTTGCTGATACATTAGACATAAACACGAGCGTTCGCAGAATTAGTAGGACTCGTGTATCAAATTCTAAGTACCTATGGCATCTAGATGGTCCCAGAGTCCTATTAGTAGCTGAGTCAAATGACGAACCTACTAACTACACATCTGTTGTCTTAGATCCAGAATCTGAGAAATGGCAAGAAGCCATGAACATCGAGATGCAATTATGCATGACAATCAAGTTTGGAAATTGGTTGAGCTACCCCCCGAAAGTCGGGCAGTAGGAAGCAAGTGGATTTTCAAAAGAAAAACCAACATGCAGGGAAATGTACAAAACCTATAAAGCATGGCTAGTCGCAAAAGGTTTCACTCAAACTCATGGTATTTACTATGATGAAACTTTCTTGCCCGTTGCTATGATTAAGTCAATAAGGATATTACTTGCCATAACCGTGTATTGTGACTACGTGTAACACCCCGTAACCGCAGCGGAAACGTAAACGGGATGCAACAGACACCTCTGATATCAACCACATTGTTTATAAAGAAAACTGAATACATTAATATACTTCAAATTACATTATCTTGTATTTCATTACCGTCTAGGTGATACACACATCATACAATACGATACATAATTCTATTTATTATAAAGTATCCTAACATCCAGCACGCAAATCTTACACACATCAAGCACTTAGCACGTAAGCAATCACTTCATCTTAGTTGTACCTGAAAAGCATGTGAGAAAACGGGTCAACTACGAATAGTTGGTGAGTTTCACAATTCGAGTAAACCATGATAAATCATTATCAAAATATAATATTATCGATGTAATTATGCTGAGCCCACAAGTGAAACCTCTGACTATCCACACACAACCCCGTGGCATACTCCGCCCACGAACCTGCCCCAAACCGCTATGTCTAACATTACATAGCAAAATATATATAACACCCAAAATAGACATGTGCAACTGGATGGGAAACATCAGCAAATCCATGCCGGACCAGTTGGGTTTGTCGGACCAATAGTACTATCCACACTCTACCGGCTTTCAGTTAATCACTCGTGTTCCGGGGCCTTAGAATGTTAGCAACTCAGACAATTACCATCTTAGTACATTTTCGTACGATTCCCGTACAATAAAATATATATAAATCCACGCAAATCCATGCGTTCAGTATGTACTTAAACATTTCAGTAGTAACATGCTTCCGCCCCGGGAAAATATTTGAAAACAATTCAGAAAAAGGGGCTCGTGAAACTCACCTTAGCACATGCAAGCAGGTAACAACAATCATTATCAATTAACACGTCCAATCTGTAATATGATCCCTACGATCGTTATTATACAATTATTGTTTATATAATCTTTTAACCGGTACATCTGGGGACACTGTTAACCCAGTACTGTACCCATTCCGGGGGCAATGTTAACCCAGAAACACTTCTCCGGACTCAGATTGTGATGTCGTTTAGAGTTCAACAGTCAATTTTCTAATAGCTTGTTTTCCCCGTTTTGCGTGCCTAGCACGGTTATCCGTTTTTATGTTTCAAAAATGAGTTTGGTCACACACGACCCGAAAATAGTGGTTGACTGATAATTTAATTAAAGGTGTGAAATTATAGCTCGGTTTAGACGCCCCGATTGGCCGCGGGACCCGTTTCCGTCTTTAGCGTACCGGAAACTGTTAAATCGGTTAAAAATACCCAAATCATCCGAATTATTTTCGGATTATTCATTTTTACTTGATTAACTCTATTATATGAAAATAGTTCATTTTTAGGGTTTTTATGCACCAGTCAGATCGTTTAGACGAACTTTACCGGTTTATGCGTTTTAGACTTTAAAAGTTTGTTTTTATCTTCTTTTTAGCACAAATAATTATCCGTTTAGTCTCGGATCTTGAAATTTTGCACAAATCACTTTTTGACAGTGGGGAATTTTATAAAAATATTTCCAGAATTAATTTTTATATTAAAAATTTATTTATCTATTTTTAAACACCATTTAAACACTAAATATGTCGTAAATACCAAACAATCTTAGAAAAATCCCAAATTTTTCCTGCATGTCCCCTACCATCCACATAGTCCCCTGTAATTTTTCCAGAACCAAAATCTCTTTTTACATGCCATTTTCACTAAAACCGAGCTAGAAAACCCTATAACTCGTTTAACTGAAAAGCCTACTTAGACTTCTCCAACTGACCTCAAATTTTGTGTGTGACTTATAAATATTATAAAAAGCTTATCTGCAATTTTCCAGAATTTTTCATGATATTTAACTATTTTTCACCATTTTTGGCCAAAACCGAGCATTAAATTCACCAAATATTCATCCTTTGTCCAAAAATTACCAAAATTTCACAGAACTCTTATTTTCATGTGTAGAACATCCCTGTAAAATTTCATGACCCAACTTTAAACCATCAACAATCTGTCCAAAAACTCCAAAACCGAACATAAACCGAATATACCTTTCGATCTCGGCCACTACAAGCTACAAACTCGTTTTTCCGCCTTATCTACCACTAAATACAGAACCTACAACCAACATACCACAATACCAAGCAAGTTACACTCACGATCAAGCCTCTTACACTATAGTTTCGGTTATTGTTTCAAAACTAAAGTTTTAACCGTAAAAATTCGTTTTTGGTTCGTTTAACTCCTTTCTTGGACCAAGATCCTTTGTATAACCCGTATACATCACTTGATCATGCAAGAATCGGTTTTCATCTTTGAAACCTCATTTTCTTGCAAACAAACTCAAGAAACGAAGATGAAAACGAATATAACTCGATCTTTACCTCGTTGTTCTTGCTACAAAACTCGGTTTTTAGTTCATGATCTTGAGAGAGAGTGAAGATTGTTGAATTGTTGGATGAAAAAAAAAAGAAATGAAATGAATGGGGTTTACCCAATCCGATCGGAACTCTTAGGGGGGTGGGGTGGGACCCACCTCTCCATTCTAGGCCACATGTTTGGATTTCGGATATCCGGATAATGTTTTGGATAATCTGGTTCAGTTCGTTTTTCGGTTAAATGTTTAATTTAACTTAAAACGAGGCTAAAACGGTCGTTTTTAGGCTTAAAAATGAAATTTATATAAAACCGATTTAAAAAACTTTAAAAACTTAAACCATGACATTTATTAACTTAAAACACCATATTATTAATTATTGCGCATCTTTTTCGGCTTGATCGATCGTCTCTTGCTCGGTTTGGTATTAAAGATTTCGTTTAATGTACCGACGTACCATTAAATCGAAATTCTTTTTCTGTGCCGTACTCTACTTATCCCGAAGCATTAATGCTTCGTAAAATCACTAGATATTATAGATATCGTCTATAATTGAACCCTCGATTCGTTCGGGTTTCAATAACTATCGATCGATTGATCGCATATTCAATACGATGAATTATATATTCACGTACAATCAATACAGTGAACCATGTATTCTCGTATAATTACTATGGTAACTCAAGTACCCGACATTAAATATGACGTAACTATTGTCTACCGGTTAGGGTATACCGGGTTTCGTCGGAATCGTTACATTCTCCCCCCGTTAAGAAATTTCGTCCTCGAAATTTCACACGCCCACTATCCCCTTCTGAGAGGAAGGTGGGGGTTTTTCTTCAGAATTCACCCTCGCGTTACCAGGTATAATCTGGTCCTCGCTGTGAATTCCACTTAATCTTAATCAGTAAAGCTTGGTATGTCCAAACTGTTTAGTTTTCCCGTCTACTATCTCTACGGAATTATTTATGATATCAAGTATGACTTCTATGAGCACCTCCATTACTAGTACTTTCGTTGCCTCATCGCTTAGGTACTTTTCAATCCGTATACATGGCAAAACATCATGTATAGTACTTAGCCCCTGGAGTACTTTAATCGATAAACTAAATGACCAATCATGGAGATAGTCTCATGAGGTCCAATATATTAAGGAGCTATTTTCGGTTTTGCCAAGCCTCATATCACCTCTCTAAGGTGATGCCTTAAAAATGCCTTGTCACCTCTTTCCGGTGACAATGGTTTCCTTTGAATGTTGGCATAAATCCTTTGCCAATCTCGCGCTTCTTTCAGCTTATCTTAAATATTATAAATCCGATTGGTTGTTTTTCGAATCAATTCAAATCTTATGGCTTGATTGGCGCCCATTTTCAATTCAACAAATTGGTGATAATTACTTCACCCATAGAAAGCTTCAAGCTCTCGATGCTTCCTTCCCCGCCTTCCAATAATGGAAGTAGGATGACTATTTCGATCTGAGATAATTGAAACTGGTACTCCACGACGAGATACCATTTCACCATCATGAATTTGGGCGAGAATTCATTGTGGTAATCGTCATGGATTGGGATGAAATGCGAGGATTGATTAATCGATCCGCGATTACCCAATTTGCCTCATGCCTTTGATATATCTTGGGAATTTGCGTCCCGAAATCCATTGTAATTTATTCCGACTATCATTGGCGAATTTTCTGTCGTTGTGGCGTTCCCAAGGGTTTTTGGTATGCAGCCTTATCTCTTGCATAACTTAAATATTCACCAACATACGTAACCATATCTTTCTCCAAACTCGGCCATTAATAAAATCCTTTCAGATATTCGTATCATCAATAGTCTAATCCGATCCCGGATGTATGGAATATTTCGATCTATGCGCTTCGTCCATGATTAATTCACGAAGTTCATGGAGGGTCGGGATCCAAACCCGATTTTTGAAGTAGAGAATTTCGTCCACGCGCTGTTCGACATTCTTCTCATTGCCGTAAAGTCCCTCCTTTTCCAATTGTTCCTCTTTTAACGCCTCACTTTGAGCGACTCGAATCAGGTCCGAAAGGTTCGACTGGACTATCATCCCCAGCGCTCGCACTCGCAATGGCTTAATCCGATCTTTCCTACTCAAGGCATCGGCTACGACGTTAGCCTTGCCGGGGTGATAACGGATGTCACAGTCATAATCACTTAACAACTCGACCCATCTTCGTTGCCTCATATTCAGTTCTTTCTGATCGAATATGTGATGCAAACTTTTATGATCGGTGAAGATGGTGCACTTCGTACCGTAGAGATAAAGTCTCCAGATTTTAAGTGCGAAGATAACCGCTCCCAGTTCTAAGTCGTGAGTAGTGTAATTTTTCTCGTGTACTTTTAACTGTCGGGAAGCATAGGCTATAACCTTATTATTCTGCATCAACACGCATCCTAACCCGCTTCGCGATGCGTCACAGTACGCGACAAAACCATCGTCTCCATCGAGGAGACTTAAAATCGGCGCTTGGCACAATTTTAATGGTTTCTATCTTATTTGGATCTATGTGAAATCCTTGTTGCTTTACAACATGACCAAGGGATTATGCCTTCTTTATTCAAAATCACATTTCGAAAACTTCGCGTACAACTCCTCTTGCTTTAACACTTCCACAATTTTCCTTAACCGTCGTTCGTGCTCTTCTTTACATTGCGAATATATCAAAATATCATCAATGAATGTTATGACAAATTTGTCAAAATAAAGTTTACAGACTCGGTTCATGAGGTCCATGAACACTGCCGGCGCATTTGTTAGCCCGAACGGCATAAATAAGAATTCATAATGGCCGTAACGAGTCCGAAACGCTGTTGTTGCAACGTCCTCATCTTGGATTTTCTTCATTTGGTGATAACTATATCTAAGATCAATTTTCTAAAAATAAATCGCCCCTTGCAGTTGGTTAAACAGATCATTCACTTCGAAGAAGTGAATACCTATTCTTGATCGTCACTTTATGCAATTCTCTCTAATCAATACATATCCTAACACTTATGTCCTTCATTTCCCAATTAACACTGGTGCACCCCATGGTGACTAACTAGATCGTATAAAACCTTTATCCAATAATTCTTGCATTTCAGTTAGTGCAAGTCGGTAAGATGCTTTAGCAACAGGGCCAGCTTGAGGTATTAAATCAATTCTGAATCCGACATGTCGGGTTGGCGGTAATCCAGGAAGTTCTTCTGGGAAAACTTCTGAAAATTCGCGTACCATCAGGATATCTTCTATATGTTTTCTTTTAAATACTTTGGCAATCGCGTTCGTTAAATACACCACGTCTTCTTGTCGTAAATATTATAACATCTCAAGATGAGATTAGAGTGGTAACATAATACCGTACACTTTTCTCTGTATCTAATTGCTTCATCGTCCGAACGAGAGCTTCTAATCATCTTCTTTTCATATTTGATTTCAGCTTCATGTCGAGTTAACCAATCCACGTTAACTACTACGTCAAAACTTCTTAACTTTACTGGTCGTAGGTCAATAAGGAAAGGTTAATCGTTCAGATTAATAGGACAATTCCGAACAATTAGTTAACCATTAGGGATTTACCGTTAGCGATTCTACAGTATAGGGTTCTATAGTTTCACTAATCGGTATCTTTCCAAATGATAGGAGGTTAACAGGAACTAACCTCTATCGACGACCGTACAAATATCACTGAAGCCTATTGATTTAAAACTACAACATACTTAATACCACCTTTGGATCATGACGTGCTTTATTCGAATTACTCACAAAAGCACGGCTCCTTGCTTGATCAAAGGTTGATGCTTGTCATGAGGTTCGTCTTCCAACGACACCTTGGTTCAGCTTTGGGCAATTTCTCTTGAAACGTTCTGTATTGCCACATTCATAGCAAGTACAACTGTTTGGCATAATTTGGTTTCTTTGGATGGATTGTTATTGAAGTTGTTGGGTTCGGAGTGGTTGTACACGAATGGGTTGGGATTGCCGGTTCACATGGCTTCAATTGGTTCCACAATTAGGGCATTACGTCCATCTTTACCACACCTGTGGTCTACTATCACTCGACATTCTTCTTCCTGCCGATAACCATATATTCCACATTTAGGGAAGGACCCTTCATGCGGTTCATGTTTTCACACCAGAACTAGTCTTAGTATAATTCTGGGTGGTAGGACATACCTACTTATTCAATAACCCATCTTGCCCTATACCTTTATCATTTCTCTTCTTTAACACTCGACGTCTCACCTAACGTCCGTCCATTCCGCTTCCCACAGAGTCAAATATATCGATGCTGGCTTGTGTCACAACCCTTCCAAAGGTTGTATATTTTACAGGATTGACTATACTCCTTATCGATGGAGTTAGTCCCCAATATAGCGCTTACTTCGCTTAGTTTCAGGAGTAATTAGCCATGTTACCAAACATGACAATTTCTTCAAACGATTAGCGTGTTCTAAGTGATCAGCACACAACATTTCTATCTTCCATAGCTCAGTTTCCAATCTCTGGACTTAATTACTCGAATAAAAGTGCTCTAGCACAAGAATTTTAAGTTCTGACCATATCATCTGAGTAAAAATTTTCTAACTATAATTTGTACCATCGTGTTCCATCACGATACAACATAATCTACCAACATATTTGTAGCATATTTCACTACACAATGTTCTAGACTCTTACCAAAATCCTTAACCATTTCGATCTTTTCTATCCACTCGCTATTCTATTCCTCCCTTTACCACCAGTAAACTATTAATAATTTCCTCAATACCACCAACAAACATATCCTTCATACCGGATCTAATTCATTACGACTACTATTCATGTTTAGTTTATAACTAATACTTGTAGTCATAATAGTATTCGATGGGACATTATCACTCTTAGTAATACCACGAAGAATTGAAATAATCATAATCATGTGATTGCTCGATCTATAATTCAGCGATCACATTTGCATCAACACTAGCAGTGATCTGTGATACGACATTCGGTATCATCATCTGCTATCTTTGAGCAATCGACTGAATCATATCAATCTCCATCATTGGATTTTCTCTTTTTATGTCATTCTGCCGTACTCATCCCGTACGCAGTAATCAATACTAATCTCACCGTATAACTCGTTACCAGCTCAATCATAACAGCAGGTACACATACACACCAAATATTATCATACAAATTACACATACCAGTATCTAGTATATGTGTCCCATAAATATAATAACATATGGACTTAACCTGACGTCGGTTAACGTTTAAATATGTTTCATAACCCTTGTCACTAACTGACATATAGATCTTTCTCAACAAAGATTAATGTTTAATATGCTTGATTTCAATATCCTTCTGCATGTCAGCATAACCAATACATGCTCACCGTGAGCACCAAACGATTACGTACCACGGAGTTATAATATCCGTGTCTATTCGTATATCCGGCATACACGGTATACCACCTACGAACGAACAACCAACTAGGCTATAATGATTCCAACACCTCTTTGTGTATGGGTAATCATTCTATTCGAGTATACATGGGTATGGGCATCTAACGGATGTAAGGATAGCATAGGGAATTGCAAGGTTCAAGGTAATCGCGCAACATGGGTTGCCTTCAAATATTATCAATTACTATTATGGGGAACTCTATCACTTGCTCAGTCAATGTCCTCAGGTGTTCTAGGTTTGCTAAAATCGGTAATTCTCGATCTGGAGGTGGTATGTCTCATAGGTTTGAGAGTGAGAAATACACATATATATTTCTATATATATTATTTTTATCTGCTCATTTATTATCAAATTTATTATTATTATTATTATTATTTTATTTTATTTTATTTATTTATTTATTTATTTTACCTTAATGGAATAGGAATGGGTTCAGGTACAGATCCGTCCGTACGTGAGGGTCGGCGGCTCGGGTGAACATTGGGGGTTATTAGGATATACGGTACCGGTACTGGTAGGGTAAGGGATTTATAAACTTCGGTTGGGAGTGACGGTTACTC
Organism: Bidens hawaiensis; assembly: GCF_021521415.1. NCBI lineage: Eukaryota > Viridiplantae > Streptophyta > Magnoliopsida > Asterales > Asteraceae > Bidens > Bidens hawaiensis. The sequence goes on along the minus strand of NW_027497923.1, from coordinate 51,606 downwards.
GATATTTCTGGTTAATGTCAAACGGGAGATCTAACTTGGTACTATCATAACTATGGCCCGATAAGTCAGACTTATCATCAACCGATGCTCTAGAACTTTCAGCATCCTTGGTACTTTTATTATTTCATCCCCCGGTTCCTTATCCGGGTCCTATTTCTCAATATATGTACCCACAAGATACGTACATATATATATATACACATTGCACGTATAAATAATATTATATACTTTACACATATGTTGCCATTTTTACCTATTAATGTACCCCGTGACTTCCCCTGAATTCCCTCGTGCGGACAAGTCTGTTATTATGTTCCGGACCATAATAACTCACTTGTCCATCCAAGTTCATCCAGATCTCGTCACTATAAATTATTAGTTGATATTCAGATCCTATAATACTTGAGCTACTGGTTATATTTTATGTATCTTTTAAAGACATCCTAAATCTTTATAACCAATGGCTCTGATACCAAGTTCTGTAACACCCCGTAACCGCAGCGGAAACGTAAACGGGATGCAACAGACACCTCTGATATCAACCACATTGTTTATAAAGAAAACTGAATGCATTAATATACTTCAAATTACATTTTCTTGTATTTCATTACCGTCTAGGTGATACACACATCATACAATACGATACATAATTCTATTTATTATAAAGTATCCTAACATCCAGCACGCAAATCTTACACACATCAAGCACTTAGCACGTAAGCAATCACTTCATCTTAGTTGTACCTGAAAAGCATGTGAGAAAACGGGTCAACTACGAATAGTTGGTGAGTTTCACAATTCGAGTAAACCATGATAAATCATTATCAAAATATAATATTTTCGATGTAATTATGCTGAGCCCACAAGTGAAACCTCTGACTATCCACACACAACCCCGTGGCATACTCCGCCCACGAACCTGCCCCAAACCGCTATGTCTAACATTACATAGCAAAATATATATAACACCCAAAATAGACATGTGCAACTGGATGGGAAACATCAGCAAATCCATGCCGGACCAGTTGGGTTTGTCGGACCAATAGTACTATCCACACTCTACCGGCTTTCAGTTAATCACTCGTGTTCCGGGGCCTTAGAATGTTAGCAACTCAGACAATTACCATCTTAGTACATTTCCGTACGATTCCCGTACAATAAAATATATATAAATCCACGCAAATCCATGCGTTCAGTATGTACTTAAACATTTCAGTAGTAACATGCTTCCGCCCCGGGAAAATATTTGAAAACAATTCAGAAAAAGGGGCTCGTGAAACTCACCTTAGCACATGCAAGCAGGTAACAACAATCATTATCAATTAACACGTCCAATCTGTAATATGATCCCTACGATCGTTATTATACAATTATTGTTTATATAATCTTTTAACCGGTACATCTGGGGACACTGTTAACCCAGTACTGTACCCATTCCGGGGGCAATGTTAACCCAGAAACACTTCTCCGGACTCAGATTGTGATGTCGTTTAGAGTTCAACAGTCAATTTTCTAATAGCTTGTTTTCCCCGTTTTGCGTGCCTAGCACGGTTATCCGTTTTTATGTTTCAAAAATGAGTTTGGTCACACACGACCCGAAAATAGTGGTTGACTGATAATTTAATTAAAGGTGTGAAATTATAGCTCGGTTTAGACGCCCCGATTGGCCGCGGGACCCGTTTCCGTCTTTAGCGTACCGGAAACTGTTAAATCGGTTAAAAATACCCAAATCATCCGAATTATTTTCGGATTATTCATTTTTACTTGATTAACTCTATTATATGAAAATAGTTCATTTTTAGGGTTTTTATGCACCAGTCAGTTCGTTTAGACGAACTTTACCGGTTTATGCGTTTTAGACTTTAAAAGTTTGTTTTTATCTTCTTTTTAGCACAAATAATTATCCGTTTAGTCTCGGATCTTGAAATTTTGCACAAATCACTTTTTGACAGTGGGGAATTTTATAAAAATATTTCCAGAATTAATTTTTATATTAAAAATTTATTTATCTATTTTTAAACACCATTTAAACACTAAATATGTCGTAAATACCAAACAATCTTAGAAAAATCCCAAATTTTTCCTGCATGTCCCCTACCATCCACATAGTCCCCTGTAATTTTTCCAGAACCAAAATCTCTTTTTACATGCCATTTTCACTAAAACCGAGCTAGAAAACCCTATAACTCGTTTAACTGAAAAGCCTACTTAGACTTCTCCAACTGACCTCAAATTTTGTGTGTGACTTATAAATATTATAAAAAGCTTATCTGCAATTTTCCAGAATTTTTCATGATATTTAACTATTTTTCACCATTTTTGGCCAAAACCGAGCATTAAATTCACCAAATATTCATCCTTTGTCCAAAAATTACCAAAATTTCACAGAACTCTTATTTTCATGTGTAGAACATCCCTGTAAAATTTCATGACCCAACTTTAAACCATCAACAATCTGTCCAAAAACTCCAAAACCGAACATAAACCGAATATACCTTTCGATCTCGGCCACTACAAGCTACAAACTCGTTTTTCCGCCTTATCTACCACTAAATACAGAACCTACAACCAACATACCACAATACCAAGCAAGTTACACTCACAATCAAGCCTCTTACACTATAGTTTCGGTTATTGTTTCAAAACTAAAGTTTTAACCGTAAAAATTCGTTTTTGGTTCGTTTAACTCTTTTCTTGGACCAAGATCCCTTGTATAACCCGTATACATCACTTGATCATGCAAGAATCGGTTTTCATCTTTGAAACCTCATTTTCTTGCAAACAAACTCAAGAAACGAAGATGAAAACGAATATAACTCGATCTTTACCTTGTTGTTCTTGCTACAAAACTCGGTTTTTAGTTCATGATCTTGAGAGAGAGTGAAGATTGTTGAATTTTTGGATGAAAAAAAAAGAAATGAAATGAATGGGGTTTACCCAATCCGATCGGAACTCTTAGGGGGGTGGGGTGGGACCCACCTCTCCATTCTAGGCCACATGTTTGGATTTTGGATATCCGGATAATGTTTTGGATAATCTGGTTCAGTTCCTTTTTCGGTTAAATGTTTAATTTAACTTAAAACGAGGCTAAAACGGTCGTTTTTTCGGCTTAAAAATGAAATTTATATAAAACCGATTTAAAAAACTTTAAAAACTTAAACCATGACATTTATTAACTTAAAACACCATATTATTAATTATTGCGCATCTTTTTCGGCTTGATCGATCGTCTCTTGCTCGGTTTGGTATTAAAGGTTTCGTTTAATGTACCGACGTACCATTAAATCGAAATTCTTTTTCTGTGCCGTACTCTACTTATCCCGAAGCATTAATGCTTCGTAAAATCACTAGATATTATAGATATCGTCTATAATTGAACCCTCGATTCGTTCGGGTTTCAATAACTATCGATCGATTGATCGCATATTCAATACGATGAATTATATATTCACGTACAATCAATACAGTGAACCATGTATTCTCGTATAATTACTATGGTAACTCATGTACCCGACATTAAATATGACGTAACTATTGTCTACCGGTTAGGGTATACCGGGTTTCGTCGGAATCGTTACACTACGAGATACGGCAGATGGATGTCAAAACTGCTTTTCTTAATGGACACCTTTCGGAAGATGTCTATATGGTTCAGCCTGAAGGTTTTGTCGATCCTAAGTATCCTAATAGGGTGTGCAAACTGAATAATTCCATTTATGGACTCAAACACGCATCCCGGAGCTGGAATCTACATTTTGATGTGAAATCAAAGACTTTGGTTTTATGAAAAATGAAGATGAGCCTTGTGTTTACAGAAAGGCTAGTAGGAGCAATATATCATTCCTCATCCTGTATGTGGATGATATACCGATCATTGGAAACAACATTCCTATGCTTTAGGAAGTTAAGCATTGGTTGGGATCTTGTTTCACAATGAAATATCTTGGTGAAGCTGCTTACATCATGGGAATCAAGATCTACCGAGATAGGTCTAAGCGGCTTCTAGGGCTAAGTAAAAGTACGTACATAGACAAGGTCATGGCACACTTCTCAATGGATAACTCTAAGAAAGAAGTTGTTCCCATTGCTAAAGAACCGTGTTAAGCAAATCGCAATCTCTAGAAATGGACATTCAGACAAAGCACATGCAAGAAATTCCATATGCTTCAGCGATTGGCTCTATCATTTACGCTATGTTATGCCTAGACCTGACGTCTCGTATGCTTTAAGCATGACTATTCATTTTTAGCAGAGTCCTGACGTTGCCCATTGAACTGCAGTGAATAAAATTTTGAGGTACCTGAAAAGGACCAAAGATATGTTCTTGGTGTTTAGAGGAGTGGAAGAAGAGCTCACTATAAGGTGTTACACTGATGCTAGCTTCCAGACTGAACGAGATGATTCTCGCTCACAGTCAGGATTTGTATTCACTCTCAATGGATGAGCTATTTACCGAAAAAGCTCCAAGAAGAATGTGGTGGCAGATTCCACCACTGAGTCTGAATACATAGCTGCATCAGATGCTGCTATGGAAAATGCTTGGATGAAGAAGTTCATCATTGACCTCGATGTGGTTTCGAGTATTCATAAACCAATTGAGGTGTTCTGTGATAACACGGGTGCTATTGCTCAGGCCAGATAGCCCAGATCTCATCACAGAGCCAAGCAAATTCTAAGGAAGTTCCACCTTATACGGAAAATACTGGAGCGAGGTGACATCATAATAAGCAAAGTAGACACAGATCAAAACCTAGCAGACTCGTTCACAAAGCCGATGACTCAGGACAAGCATGACCAACATAGGAATGTTATTGGTCTTAGATTAGCTAGTCATTTTTTTTTTGATTTAGTATTTGGATTTATGAACATTTAAACAGTTATACTTTTGAGTTCACTTTTGATTTAATGGTTAAATGCAAATGTTGAATATTATAAATGTGTTCATTTTAATACGTTTAATCCATGAATATTGTATTCTAAATTATATGTAGTCAATCGGACTCGTGGGAACGATTCTGAACTAAGACTATTCTGACTTTGGACTCAATAAGTTGACTTCCAAACTCACAGACCTCATTATGAATGACGTTGGATGTAGCTCGCATCAAATCATCTTCATGGATCTTACTCATAAGATGTATTTGATATTTGGTATACTCACTTAGTATCCTTAGACCTGAGATACATATTAGAACTTTTGTTTACTAAAGGCTATTCATTGTTCAATGTCAACCGATGTCACGTAACTGCCGGCTATAAATGCATTGGTCGGGAATATTCTGAAGTTCAGTGGGTGTTGCATGTAATCAAGACGGGATTATATACCCTTACATGATATGTAACAGTTAGGCATCTTGGCGCCTTCATTGATTCGAACTAGTAAAGTGTGAGGCCTCACCCAAACTTACTGTGTGTTTGATTGGACCACTTTGACTCGAGAACAAAAACGATAATGACTGATGACATTTGAGATTGAATAAGATCCATGTCTCATTGTTCAATTGGTGTCTAATACGGAAAAGAATAGATGACAACGATTACTATAACTTCATTATATTGCAATAGTGTATTCCAATATACTTTGGTTAATGAATTTTAAAATGTCATAACCTGTTGGGGGCAGTCATGTGTAGCTAGAGCACCGCTGGCTGTCAGCGTTGAGAAACTTAACCTGAATCCATCCAAGTGGGAGACTGTTGGAAATATGGACCGGTCCGCTTAATTCAACGTGACCGACCGGGTTGTGACCCATGAGAGTTACACCGTGGGTAAACAACATAATCCACTTACGCTAGTTAACCGGTATTGACTTACGAACGAGATATGGACTTTTAAAAGGATTGGGCTTGAGATGGGCTTGGTGGCCTGACATGATTAACTAGTTATATTAACTAGTTAATATGTCATTAGGGTTTTATGCAACCTAGACATAACAAACTCTAGCCACCCTTTGCTCTCTCTCTCTCTCTATCTCTCTCTCTCGGCTCCTCCTTGGCACCGTCGGATACCTAGCCGCAGCACAGCCGAGCCACAAGCCAAGCCACAGCCCAGCCGAGCCGAGCCGCATCCAAGCCCAACCGAGCCACCGCCCGTGCCACCACTGTTGCTTGTACATTCATGCTCCACCACCGTTGATATTTAACCTCGTTCTGTCACCTAGCATCATCCGTTGGCCCTCGGTGTCTCAACCTGTTATTTATAACTTAAATAATGTCATGATTATTATTTATTTAGTTTGGTTGTTTCGTATGGTACTCGCATTGTTTGTAACAGGATCCTGTACGGTTCCTAAAAGTGATGATTACTTGTTTTTGTAGCTGTGTATTCATGTTATTAATTGATTAATAACTATGAAACGAATTTTTAATAAACCGAGTTTAAATGTTAAACCGTTGACTGATCACCACTCGAACCCAACAATCTCATCCCCTAACAATAAATTTTACAAATCTCATCCCCTAACAATAGAATTTAAAAATGAAGTTAAGAATTTGTAAAATCTATTGTTATTTAATTTCGTTCTCTAACTAACTATACGTAAATGTGACATATCATTGACGGTAAAAGTTGATTGATATTGTATTAAGAGCATTGTTAGCTTGCAACCTAAACTATTTCTTAGTCTGTATGCTATTTGGAATATTTTTTTGTGGTGACAATCCTCTAATTGAGATAGAGGATTCATGGGGTTGTAATGCGTGTCCAAGTGGTAAAAAACGTGGGGTTTATGTAATCCGATATCTCAAATAACAGATTCCACATATCACACAAATAGTGGGGTTTGTGTAATCCACTATCTCAAATAACGGATTCCACAAATCACACCCTGCTAACTTGGACGACACGTGTGTTCAACTGGATGATGTGTCTCTTACACGTGGAAAGTGAATCTATGTGCACCGGTAATCCTCCAACTCAGATAGCAAACAACATAAAACCACTTAAATTTTAGTCAACCACCTAAAATCACTTTTTTTTCTTTAAATCACCTAATCTATCAAAAATTCGGAGTTTTAGAGTTTAGAAAAATTAGTAGTGTTAGAGCATTCACAACACCTCATCTATCTCTATAATTACACTAAAAAACACTACATTTTCTCTCCCATATATAATTAAATAACATTTTTTATATCTTTATTGTTATATTTTCTCTCTCATCCACTCACAACCACTTTCAAATATATTAAATAGTAAATAGAGGATGAACAGAGTTCCTCCAAAGTTACTCAAAATTTACCCATCTCTTTAAATTTCTCTCTCCTCCATTCACAACCACTTACCATTCTCTAAATTTTTTTAAAGATTCTACTCACAAAATTTCTAGAGGACCTGATGAGAATGCTATTAGATATTGAAGTTTGGTCATCAGCCGTCTTCCAAATAGCATTATCAATTGTGTATATATGGGTCTATGTAGCATCAACTTGAGTAGTGTTTTGGTTAAAAATTAACAAAGTAATTTTGTGATCAAATTCGTATGTGAGGTACAGTGCTTGATCAATAATATGGTGAACACAATGATTTGATTTCGAGGGAAAAAGCCCTCGATCGTGAGGATCTCCGGCACAAAAACCCCCGGACGGTGAAAACTATCACCGTCTATTTATTAATAACAAAAGGGTTGATTACAGGTGTTGGAGCTGATAATTGATCGATTGCTAAGTGTTACAATGAATTTCAGTAGCTATATGTGTAAGGTGCGTGTTCTAAATGATCAATTCGGCTCTTTTAAATAAACAAAAGACTACAACTGAAATTCCGAGAAATCCGGGATAAACCCTAGACTAAGTCTTCCACTATCCGTTGCCTCCCACGTTCGAGTTGACGGAGCCTCATAAATACCGTTGCAACCCCACGTTCTTAGTAGCATGGATTAGAAAATGCATGGATTTATGCTTATTACGTATGGACTAAACTATTTGAAATGAGCATGGCACAAATCAAGAGATATTTTGATAAAGAGGGAGATAAGTTGGATATAAGTAGCCATACTTTTATCAAAATTCTACTCTTAAAGATTCATATAATCACAGTTTACAGTGATGATGTACACATCATCGAGAGAAACTGCAGAACTTTTAGAATGAGAATTTTTGAAATACATTGACACGATGTGATTATTGCTCGACCTGTAGTTTGAGTATATGTATAATTATATGTTTATCAATCTATCAAAGTATATCTGAAAATGTTGAGACAATTTACCAAAGACAAGATTCATTCTTTGAGTACGTTAAAGGATGTCCAACAATGCACTATATATCATTTCCTATCACAATATGAAATATTATGGGTTCAAAAGTATCATAATTAAATGCATATGCACATTAATATTTATTGCTAACTATACAGGATTTCTATATCTTTTATTTATATTTATCAGCATGTGTCCGGCTAGGAGACATCAGAATGGGTTAATACATATATTACAGGTATGAAATATATGAGCTTTTATTTACTAACCCATCAAAACAAGTTTGGCTAGTATTGTCGATGCAGAGAAACACAACAGGATCATAGTGTTTACCAGATGAAGCAATAGAAGTTTTCACGTGAAGATAATACACGATTATTCAACTTGAGGATTCAAATGTCAAGGGACGGAGAAGCAAATGATTGACTACAAAAATTTTGGGCAACTTTCACAGAAGATCGATATTTATCATTTTAACGGATATATAAATCAGGGGGAGACAATACGCGTTCCACTCTTTTTCCCTTAGCTATGGTTTTGTCCCACTGGGTTTTCCTAGCAAGGTTTTTAATGAGGCAGCATCTCCAAGCGTATTAAGTTGATAACCAAGGGGGAGTGTTATAAATATATATTATTATTATGGTTATCAACTCCTAAAATAGATTAGCTTCTTCTACAAGTTTTCCTCTCCTATATATAATTCATTGTACCTCTTTGTAATACACACCTTATTAATGAAATCTCTCTCTCTCACCCTACATCTCCTTCTCCTATGATTTAGCTAATAGGTTGTTGTTTACAACACATATGAGGAAATATGCCTTTTTCTATTATTGACGGATGTAAATTTTAATTTTTATTTTTTCTGAATGATAAAATATTCACGTCCTAACCACTTTACCACCCTAACCACTTTACCACCCGCTAAAATAGAAATTGCTGACTAAAGTCTTATAAAATCAGATTTATCACATATTCCGCACAAACTAAAAATGAAACTCATGTCTCAAACCCAACAATTTGATTCATTTCTAATCCAAAAAAAATAGATTTCACAATTTAAAATTGAGACAAGGGAATGTATCATAGCTCGAACTACTCATGTGAGAAGAATATTGTGGGAATCTCCTGACATTCCGGTTCAATTCTAACAAATGTATTTTGCTAATAGAGAAGAATCCCACTGCTTTAGAATTCGAACTTACGTAATGTGGATATTCGCGAATGATAAGCTTATCAGAGTTCCCTAGCAAGCCATTTAAAGAAAATAAAATAAAACAAAAATGTAAAGTTTTGCTTTTCCTGGAATATATACGTGGGTCAAGTTGATCATTTCAAAATTCAAACTATTTTGGTCAACTAGTGCTTAAAATGCTCCTTACGTTTTCTTTATCATGAATAAAGTTTTAATTATTTATCTACAAATGAAAAGTTATGAGTTTATATGTATATTCATAGTACTTCATATATATATATATAAGTATTCATTTTGTAAACAAAATCATACTCATAATTTCATCTTAAACACTAATAGACTAATACTCATTCGTTGATGCACTTTAATAGTTTGATTATGTTAGATAACCCAATAAAAAATATAAAATGGATGTGGATCAATGGTAGAGCACTCACTTTACTAGTGAGAGGTAGGAGGTTCAAACCTCACTACCACCAATTTATATGGGAGATATGAGGGATGACCCTTGCTTAGCTTGCTAGGGTTCGAGTCCTGATCTCATCCGGTTTTACCAGCTCCTCATTGTCGTGCCGTTTGACGGGCGTAGGGGTCGGGTTTTATCCGGTGAATCCCTCAACAGGTTGACCGCTAGGGGCTCCGTCCGTCTGGACTAGTGGCCGGCTCGGACCACCTTTAACCAATGCGGGCCGCGTACGGAGTACTCGGCGTTACTTAGTTGGCCGTTCAAAAAAAAAAATAACCCAATAAAAAATGGTTGGGATTTACACTTACAAAGAGAAATATTTACATTAATATTTTATTAAAAAGTAAGTTTTAAGATCAACTTTTCTAAAGCGGTGTACTTTGATATGATATAAACAAAAGTCACATTTTATTCAGATTTTTGTGGAATACTAAAAAGTAAAAAAGAAAATGTTAAGTTAAATAAAAATAAATAAGGCGATAGAATTTTTAGAGCTAAGAGAATGAGCCTATGGCATTTTATATTGTTTTAAAGCAAGTGGATCTCACAAACCACGCCTTCACCACCCACACCAACTCCCTCCCACCAACACCCATGGGAAAGGGAAAAGAAAAGGAAAAGGAAAAATGGTTGTGTGGAGCTATGTGATCAGTCCTTGGTTGGTGGTGCTTGTGATGATGTTATATGTAGTAAGTTTAAAAAGAAGCAATCGCAAATTGCCCCCGGGAGGAAGAGGGTGGCCTATAGTTGGTGATAGCATACGTTGGTATAACGCGGTTGCAAGCTCTAATCCTACCACTTTTGTTCAACAACAAGTTTTAAGGTAAGGAACACTCGATCCCATCCTCAAACTCATTCATGCTCATCGTTACCTTTGATTTTATCTTAAACCAATTTTTAAACATATACTAACATGGATGGCTTCACACTTTCATATTTTTATTGGGAAAATTGGATTTCATTAAGCCAAACTATAACATATTAGCCGATAATAATCCATAATCACTTAGCATATACTTAATTTCGCTTGTATGTTTCTCACTTCTTTCATAATCATCATTTTTATAATACATATTAACATGGTTAGCTTCACAGTTTCATACTTTTATATGAAAAATTAGATTTCATTAATCCAAACTATAATATATAAACAAAAATCCCAATACTGTATTTATCATATATTTACACTTAATATATACTTGATTTCGCTTGTATGTTCCTCACTTCGTTCATAATCATAATTGTGAACCAAATCAAGTGTAAATCTTTGATGAACTCACAAACATATTACTGGAACTGCTCTTGATAATATAATTGAATGTTAGGAATATTATTAGCCAATTTCCTTAGCAACAAGATTTGATGATCATGGTTGCCCAAGTAAAAAAATAATAAAAAAGTACGTGACGCTATGTGGACTAATTACCTGGCTGCAATGCTAAGCGATGCTTTTTAATCTTAACAAGTTTTTATACCCACGCGTTGCGGCGCGCGGCGTTTATTTCTGTGTACAACCAAAAGCAGTCAAACTACAAACCGTGATTAGCATTCCATGACAATGTTAACTGTGTGTACAACCAAAAGTAGTCAAACTACGAACCATGATAAATATTTCATGACAACGTTAAACCCAGTAAGCTACTGTAACGATTCCAGCAAAATCAGGTATACCCTAACCGGTATATACTATTTATGTGTTATTTAGTAATGAATATATGAATTATAATGCATTTATACGAGTATGTATGATTCACCGGTACGGATTATACTCGATTATGCAGTTAATCGTATTGGAAATACGATTAACCGATTAACGATTATTGAAGCCCGAACGAATCGAGGATTACATTATAGATGAGATATATGATATTTAGTGATGTTTACGAAGTATTAAAGCTTCGGGATAAGTGAATTAAAGCACAGAAAAAGAATTTTCGATGTCGGTACGTTAAACGAAACCTTTAATACCAAACCGAGCAAGAGACGATCGATCAAGCCGAAAAAGATGCGCAATTATTAATAATATGATGTTTTAAGTTAATAAATGTCATGGTTTAAGTTTTTAAAGTTTTTAAATCGGTTTTATATAAATTTCATTTTTAAGCCGAAAACGACCGTTTTAACCTCGTTTTAAGCTGAATTAAACATTTAACCGAAAAACGAACTGAACCAGATTATCCAAAACATTATCCGGATTTCCAAAATCCAAATGAGTAGCTAGAAATGGAAAGGTGGGTCCCACCCCACCTCCCCTTTACCTTGTCCGATCGGCAGCGGCAGGGGTATAAACCCCTTGCCCTTGTCATTTTTCTTTTTTGAAAACAAGTATTTCAACATCCTTCAACTCTCTCCACATTATGATCTAAAAACCCAGATTTGTAGCAAGAAAAGCAAGGTAAAAATCGAGTTATTTACGTTTTCATCTTCTTTTCTTGAGTTTATTTGCAAGAAAATGAGGTTTCAAGTGAAAAAGGGTGAAAACCCGAGATGAAAACCGATTTTTGCATGATCAAGTGATGTATACGGGTTATACAAGGGATCTTGGTCCAAGAAAGGAGTTAAACGAACCAAAAACGAATTTTTACGGTTTAAATCTTTGTTTTTAAATCATAACCGAACCCATGAAAGAAATGGCTTGATTGTGGGTGTAACTTTCTTGGTGTGGTATTATTGTGCTTGTAGGTGTTGTATCTAGTTGTTAACAAAGGCTAGAAAGCAAGATCCTTGCGATTTGAAGCTAAAAACACAAGGTAGTTCGGTTTTTTTTTATGGTGTATGTGTTTTGGACAGATTATGGTACATTTAGAGTTAGGCTACGAAATTTCACAGAGATGATCTACACATGAAAATATGAGATCTGTGAAAATTTGGTAATTTTTGGACAAAGGATGAATATTTGGTGAATTTAATGCTCGGTTTTGGCTAAAAATGGTGAAAAATATTTAAATATCATGATAAATTCTGGAAAATTCCAGATAAGCTTTTTATAACATGTAAAAGTCACACACAAAATTTTAGGTCAGTTGGAGAAGTCTAAGTAGGCTTTTCGGTTAAACGAGTTCTAGGGTTTTCTAGCTCGGTTTTAGTGAAAATGGCATGTAAAAAGAGATTTTGGTTCTGAAAAAATTACAGGGGACTATGTGGATGGCAGGGGTCATCCAGGAAAAATTTGGGATTTTTCTAAGGTCGTTTGGTATTTACGACATATTTAGTGTTTAAATGGTGTTTAAAAATAGATAAATAAATTTTAAATATAAAAATTAATTCTGGAAATATTTTTATAAAATTCCCCACTGTCAAAAAGTGATTTGTGCAAAATTTCAAGATCCGAGATTAAACGGATAATTATTTGTGCAAAACAAACTTTTAAAGTTTAAAACGCGTAAACCGGTAAAGTTCGTCTAAACGAGCTGACTGGTGTATAAAAACCCTAAAAATGAACTATTTTCATATAACTGAGTTAAACAGATAAAAATAAATCATCCAAAAATAATTCGGATGATTTGGGTAATTTTATCCGATTTAACAGTTTCCGGTGCACTAAAGACGGAAACGGGTCCCGCGGCCAATCGGGGCGTCTAAACCGAGCTCTAATTTCACAACTTTAATTAAATTATCAGTCAACAACTATTTTCGGGTCGTGTGTGACCAAACTCATTTTTGAAACGTAAAAACGGATAACCGTGCTAGGCACGCAAAACGGGGAAAACAAGCTATTAGAAAATTGACTGTTGAACTCTAAACGACATCACAATCTGAGTCCGGAGAAGTGTTTCTGGGTTAACATTGCCCCCGGAACGGGTACAGTACTGGGTTAACAGTGTCCCCAGATGTACCGGTTAACACGGTTAAAGTTATATTAATAGTGATTGTATAGTAACGAACTTAGGGATCATATTACAGATCCGGACTAGTAGCTCACGTACTGTGTTACCTGCTTGCTTGCGATAAGGTGAGTTTCACGAGCCCCTTTTTCTGAATTGTTTTTAAATATTTTCTCGGGGCGGGAAACATGTTATTATCAAAATGTTTAAGTACATACTGAACGCATGGATTTGCGTGTATTTATATATATTTTATTGTACGGGAATCGTACGGAAATGTACTAAGATGGTAATTGTCTGAGTTGCTAACATTGTAAGGCCCCGTAACACGAGTGATTAGCTAAAAGCCGGTAGAGTGTGAATAGTACTATTTGTCTGACAAACCCAACTGGTCCAGCATGGATTTGCTGATGTTTCCCAGCCAGTTGCACATGTCTATTTTGTTGTTATTTATTTTGCTATGTAATGTTAGGCATAGCGGTTTGGGGCAGGTTCGTGGGCGGAGTATGCCACGGGGTTGTATGTGGATAGTCAGAGGTTTCACTTGTGGGCTCAGCATAATTACATCGTTAATATATGATTATTATAATGACTTGTCGCTGTTTATTTAAATTAGTGAAACTCACCAACTATTCGTAGTTGACCCGTTTTCTTTACATGCTTTCTAGGTACCCCCAAACTGGATTAATTGCTACATGCTTGACGATGCGTGCTTTTTGTGGAAGCTTAATGATCTTTTTGTATTAAATTTAATGTAATGTTGGTAAAACTTATGTGCTAACGCCTAGACGGTAACTAAACTCGGAACAATGTAATATGGTGTAAATTAATGTAGTGGTGTTTTCTTTATAAGCAATGCTGTTGATATCAGACGTGTCTGTTGCATCCCGTTTACGTTTCCGCTGCGGTTACGGGGTGTTACAGCTACTAACAACCGACAAATACTCAGACAAAGGTAAACCATGACCATCTGCACCCAATTTTAAACTTCAATTTGAGCCCAAAGAAATCTTCATCTGAACTTGAAATTAATAAGAAACTTATAACGTAAGCATATTGAAGTCATTCAGTTAGTGGCTTTAACATTCTTGTTAACACATTCAAAAAACGAACACATATGATAAAGAGTGAATTAGTTATTAAGTTTCAAGTCTTCTGAAATCGGATGGGAAACGTACATCTTTGCTGCAATGATAGATTAACTTTCAAATAGAGAAAATTTTTAATATATGTATTCAAACATTTTTAGTTATATGCATTAGATATTGATTAAAAAAAGACATATAACCGAAGTAATAAACTCAAATTTAATAAAACACAAAAATAGCACAATCCATTATTGAGAAAGTCTCGGCTTCTTCACATGGTTGTCAAACACCTCGAATCCTACGACATGATAGGCCCTTGAAAAAATTTTAAAAGTTTTAAGCCTGTATTAAGCAAACAAAATCTTGTCTTTAAAACTAATTATACCATCAATATAGACATTTATAATTAACTTTAAATATACCGATTTGCATGCAACATTAAGAAGGTATACTTACACCATTTACAGTATGTTATGTCATCACCAAATGCCATCCAGGTCGCATCCAGCATACTTGTGCTGTTGTGCATCAAAAGTCAACCCTAAAAAGTTAACCTAAGAAGCACATCGCATACCGAAGTTACCGAACCCTTGGAGAAATTAGAACTTCCCTGCATAAGTTAGAAAGTAATAGGTTAAGAGACATCAAATTACGTACCAATGATCCCGTTACGTTGCCTAACTCCAAAGTTGTTCAGAAAACACAGAATCGTATAAAACATTAGAACAGGGAAACAAAACCCCCCATTAGTAACGAAAATTGAGAGAAAAAGGGACGGAGATCATAGATCGGAAAGGGAGGCCGGCTTCTGTCTACATGTGACGGAGGCAAACACGGTGTGAAGGTAGGGCATACCTAGGGGTGTTTGGGATTGCATATTTTCACCAACTTATAAACTTTTTAAAAAGTAATAAGGTGTTTGAGATTACTTATATTATGAGAGAAAAAGTTCAATAAGTTACACTTTTATAATTTATTAACTTAATAAAAAATTATAAAAAGACAAGATAAAGAATTCCAAACACCACCCCTAATTAGATGAGAAGCGGACAAAGAATACGCCACCTGTAAAATTGGGAAAGTGAAAACCATCGGTAAAACATTATGAACACTTGTGTCAAAGTTGATCAACACTTTATGACGTGTAAGAGATATGCACCACACATTTCATTAACAGTTAAAAATGTGAAAGGATGAAAATTTGTTTTTTAATATATATATATAACTATAACTAAAATTAGAAAAATGTATTAGTGTAACAGTGATCCAATAATTTTTAGCGAAAGACTAGTATTCAAAAACAATGATTTAGATTAATTTTTTTAGTTTGATATTAATCTAACTTTTAGTTTTCAATAACATAAGTGGGTTATTACTTTAATGTCCTTCCCATCAATTTCTATTCTTAAATTAATCTCCACAATCCAAATTTAAGATCAATTAATTAAATTCATTCTCATCATTCTTATTTTTGTTGTCCTTTGTATTTTAACCTATCCGGACCGTACAAACTTTGCAAATTACAACAATCAAAATTTAAAATTAAATCAAACCAACAAAAAGTTAAACATTCAACATTTTGGGGAAAAAAACGGAATATTAAAACAAAACATTACTTCTCATTTGTTAACTTATTATATCTTGCTTGTAAAAACTTGAAATCGATAAATACTTGTTTATTATCGAAAAAGTTAGAAACAAAAAGAAAATAAACACATGTTCGTCATCGAAAAAGTTAGAAACAAAAAGAAAATAAATACATGTTCATCATCGAAAAAGTAAGATACAAAAAAGGAAATAAAATACTTGTTTATTATCGAAGTAACTAAACCAGGAATGAAAGACTTGTGATCAATCGGTCTTTGTTAACAACTGAGATTGTCGGTGTTTGTTAACAGTTGCAAGAAAAGAATAGGGTTTTAATTAGGTTGAAAGAGAATATTAAGGAGTTTGTTTAAAGTTGTTGATTGCGTCTGTTGGTTTTTGGTTTGTAAATCACAAATACGCTATATGAAAAGCCCGTATATGAAAATCACAAATAGTCAATACTTGTTTATTATCGACTATTTTTTGGTTCGTAAATAAAAATATTATGAGTTTTAATTTTCTGGTTTTCGGTTCCTTGTCTTGAGCCTTTAGCACTACCTTGAACCAAATTTGAAATCATTTAATGCAAAACCTGAGAACCATTAATCACACACTTTGGTGGTTTTGATACATCGATTCGGTTCTGGTTCTTTAGTTATGGTAGTTTTGATGGGTATGTGTCGAAAGTCGGTCGGTATCGAAACAATTCATTATAATAAGAGTTTTGAGACAAGTTTTATTGCAAAGTTGAGGGGTCAACAAGTAAAAAATGTAAGTTCAAAAGGCAAAAGTTTATTGTCAAAGTTAAGGTGCCAAAAAAAAGCATAACAAAAATCCAATAGCTGAGAGTAGAAAATATTAATGTATGAAAATTTTATTTCTAAGTTATAAAAAAACTAAATTTTAAAAAGAGGGTCATGTTATTTTATACAGCGGAACAAAAATGAGAAGAATGAGAAGGATTTGTAGCCACACAAAAAAAAACCCTCCAAAAAAATTAAAAAAATAAATAAGTAAAGCATAACTCAAAATTTAATAAAAAAACGAAAAAAGTAAAAACACAAAATGTTTCCACCATCTTTCTCGTTTTCATTAAAAAAAAAAGAAAAAACACAATGGTAATGAAAAAAGTCGTTGTGTCTTTTTGTTTATCATTGTGTTTTGTGTTTATTTTCGTCATTGATCGTGTCTTTTTTCCTTAATATTGTGTCTTTTTTTCTTTATATTGTATTATAATAATCAACATTGTGTTATATTTTGTTCGGCATTGTGTTAAATTTTGTGATCTATTGTGTCTTTTGTTAGCTATAATTGAGTCTTTTATACATTTTCGTTATTGTGTCTTTGATTTTTTTTAATTTTTATTTTAATGGAAACATTTTAGTTTTTTAATTTTTTTAGTTTTTTATTTATATTTTGAGTTATGATGTTTTATTTATTTTTTTAAATTTATTTTTAAGGGGTTTTTTTTATGTGATCACAAATCATTCTCACACTTCTCATTTTTGTCTCCTTTGTATTTTAATTTTACCCTTAAAAAGAAATAATACTGCAACATTCAAATACTAAGAAACAGTACTACAACATACAAGTACAATGCATATATATTTAAGATTTTATGGACATTTGTGTGTGTTTTTTTTCATCATTATTTACTAATACTTTAATTTTTTGAAAATAGTTACAGTATTGCCTTTCAAAGTAAGTTTGCCTTTCAAAGTAAGTTTACTCCACTAAGGATTAATTAAACCATTATTACATTTTTAGCCCTTATTTTATATTAGCTATTCCATGATTTTTAAACGGCTATAACTTTTTTTTACATTACATATTTTTTAAAAAAATTCTACCATAAAAACAAGAATTTTATTCTATTTCACATAAGTATGGTATTGCATAGTTTTTATTTTTTAAAATTTAACATTTTACGTGATTACTGGTTTGGAGCGACAAATGACTCTGGTAAGAGTTCAGGTAACGGGTCATAAGAGGTTAGGACCAGAACAGGTTGATAAGGGGGTTAATTTGGTTCGGGTCGAAAGGGGTTTGGTCAGATTGGGTTTCGGGTTAGAACATGCTGGTTAAATTTTCTTTTTTAAATTATTGTACATTTTACCTTTCAATATGGCGTTCAGACATCAGTTACGTGCAAGAAGCACCTATTCACATTATGGGTCGATTAAACGCGTGTCCAACTTCATGTAACACACGTAACCCAGCCTTAGTATGTGCTTAACGCAATGCCCAACATGAGTTGTCGGGGTTCAGTAATGCTTGCGATGTTGGTTACGAGTGTTTAATGTTAGTCACCAATTTAAACGGTTTGATGGTTTCAAACCAAATCATGAACATCAAAGGCCGTCTCCGAGAATCCTTTAAAATTCCGGGGCACAAGACGAGCTTAAATAAGGGTGTCTGAAATCACGTCTTCGGTTATGTGATAAATAATCTGACAATTTTACTAATTGACTTGAATTTTCAAAGCCCAATAAGAATTAAAGATTGAGTTAGTGTACAAAAGGTTACAAAAATGAGAAGAATGATAAAACATAATTGATTATCATGTGTCACGGGAATCTGGGAATTGAACCCATGACCTTTGATTCCATAGACCACTAATCTTTTCATTGCTTCAAAGAGTCATTTGTAGACTTATGTTTCAAAACGAAGTTATATATAAAATATATATATTGTTTTTTAACAATTATGGGCCTTTTAAGAGGATGAATATCGATTCGTCGCCCTCCTCGACACCCTTTGGGTCGGCTTTGTGAACAACCACAATTATTATCTGGTTACTGGGCTTTGTGTTTCCCACCGCATCGCGTGAAGTCAAATAGTTTATATAGTTTATAAAATCCGTCTAGTTTATATAAGTATATGTATGTTTGTGTGAAATTCTCTATTATTTTAAAAAACTCGATTGGATACCCCCGATCAAGTTAAATGCCAAATTTCATCATCGTCCGTGTCCTCAGGCTACGGAAGCGGAACCGGATAATAATTCATGTTTTCTTTTTCCGTTAAACAATGACATATGTTTATAATAAATAATAACAAAATGTTTTGTTATTGAATTTACATTTTTGTGTCATTTCAAAAGATTTATTCCAAATAAGTTTGATCAACAAGTTAGAATGTATTTAATGTGATGCATATTGTCACTTTATTTGTTATTTGTGTGCCCAGGCCATGTAAGTATTATTTTATGATGTTAGTACCATAACTAATTTTTGAACCGTGTATTTCTTGGGATTTTTTAAATGATAAAAATAAATAAAGTCCGTTATTTGAAATAAAAAATCTTAAACGTATAGATTTGAAAAAATCTTTTTATATACAACATTTGTTGTTTTGTCACAAGTATTCCTATCGTCATTCAATATTAACAATTTTAGACCACGTTTGCTAGTTACCCTTGATAATGCAACATCTAATGTCCATGGGAAAAAACTGAAATTCGAAGGAACAAACTAACTCTAGAAAAATATTCTTCTCGACTATTTTCTACTTGTTTTAACTATTATATTTCTACTTTTCTGATTTTCAATAAATACTTTACTTTTAATTTCTTGGATATTTTTATAACTCAATTTCCAAAATGGTTTTGACCAATGTTTTACAGATAGCTAGGATAAATAAGTTAGAGATTAGAAGATCATAAGGGAATTTGACTATTTTATAACTCAATTGTTAGAATGGTTTTAACTCATAATCTATAAGTGAAGAAACACTAACCGGACCCCGGGCAGATTACTGGTAACCTGGGGGTTAGATAGATGTTTCCCACGAGGGGTTAGACCCAGAGAAGATGGTTCTTCTGATAACCTGCAAAACAGACCGTGAGCTTGTCACTGAGAAGGGGGGGGGGTTCCTCCTTGTGACCACCCTCCGGCGTGAAAATCAGACTAGATTGGTCTTTAAATATAAGTGTATATTAAGAGATTGCTAGAGCAGATATCAGGTATAATATGATGATACAAGATAAGATGAGACGGTCATACCATTTGTGGTATTTATAGCCGAAGGTAGGTTTCCAAGGAGGTGTGGCCGGCTGCAACAGTATTCCTGTTCCACCAACAGTGGCCTACGCACGTGCCCTGCTGGTAGTTGGTGGGTAGGCAGCGGCTGATAGTGACCAGGCCTGCTGTGTACTATTCCTTTCCCACCAACTGCCGGCTATGCACGTGGTATGGCAGTAGTTGGTGAGTAGGCAGCGGCTAATAGTGACATACAGTACAGGAGCATGCTGCTCGCCATACTGTTGTCAATAAGCTGTCGTATCTTTAGTCAGATCTTTTTCCCATACCTCGTCAGGTACAGTACAGAAGATCTTCCCGTATCGTACGGACTGGCTTATTTGGGCGGGAGTATTCCCCCTCCCGCCTTTGTGCGGGATTGTTCCCGGCTTTGCTCATTCCTTCAGGTGATACTGAGTGATTGAGAGCTAAGTGCCTTGTGCGTGTAGCCTTGCTGCGCGGGTGGCCTTCCCTGATGTAACACCCCGACCAAAGGCGGATTATACATCGGGGCGCCACATATTGTTTCATTACTCATGACACTATTGGGTGTCAATATTTAATAAATATATTCATTCGCGCACGCGCAACGTAAACACAAGATAACATAAATCAACATAAATCAATATATTATAAGACAAAATATTCGAACAATAATAACTTGTCTTGATACATTTTAATCTAGGTCCAAAAGTAAAAACGTCCTACGTGTCCACAAGCTCCAAATGTAGCTACAGCAAACCTGAACATGTGTTAAAATAAAACGTCAAACACTTGCTTGTTGGTGAGAAATCAAGTTTGATAGATAATAGATAACAATAATCACTGCGCGCAACACGTGTATGTCTGGTGTTTAACAAGGGTGTAATCAGATTGCGATCAAGCCTAAATAGATCATAGTTCATAGTTCAATCCGTGCTCCCAAATGAGCACAAAAACAAGAAAACATCTGTGCAAGTGTAAACAAAGAAAACCGTAAACGATAGGTCTCCCGTGTTCATCTAATGGATCCATGAAAACTTCGGAATAGGCCGAACAAAGCGGTTAATGATACACACATACAAATAAACAGCCAAGTAAACATCCTCAACACATGGGATACTGCGCGACTAAAGTTCATAAACAAGTTTAAGACTCGAGTTTGTACGAACACATGAACATCCCAAAACATTAAAAATAAAAAGGGATTAGATACGAGATTACTCACTTGATAAAGATGCGTTGAGAGATAATGCAGGAACCAACTTTAAACAAGCACAAGTTAACCTATAAATAAGATTATTGTTTTAATGATTTGTTTTAATGTCTTGAATATATGATAGCATAGTAATATGTATCTTTAACAAATTATTATATATATATTATATATTACCGGGAATCTGGGCAGAACAGGAGAGAGGACGAAGGCAGAGAGAGGAGACGGCAGAGGATCAACGGCAGAGAGCAAGGAAAATAATAAGTGTTTGTGTGTGTAGTGATAAACTATTAAGAAAACAATACTATTTATAGGGAAACCCTAGAAAACATAATCCCATAAAAAGGGGAAAAGATCTCCAAAAAGCAAAAGATTCCCAAAAGCAAAAGATATCAAAAGATATGGCAGCTGCAGGGGACAAGGGAAAAGCTGACAGGTAACAGTAAAAGCATGGGCGGTTCAGATAAAGGTACTGGTCAAGCATGGAAAAGCAGATCTCAAAAGATAGTGTCAGTCACTTTTTCTGCCAACCAATGGGGTTGGTGCGCATGCTGCGCCGAAAGTAACTTTTCAGACATAAGATAGGTCAGGTCAACAGCACAGAAGATAAGACATCACAAAAGTAAACGGCTAGATTAAACAGAAGACTCAAAGGGTTTAGCGCGAGAAGGCATCGAGCGCGTGAGCGCGAAGGCAGACCGAACAAACCTTAGCGCACTGCGGGAAGAACTACAATTCTAAGCGCGCTGCGAGAACTATATTCCTTAGCGCGCTGCGGGAAGAACTATATTTCTTAGCGCGCTGCGGGGACAGTTCGCCTCGCGTATCGCAGCAACAGATGGTCTTCACGCAGGCTTCCTTGTAAGGAGTCTGGCGCGTGGAGCTGCCCAGACAACCTTAGCCGGGAAGAAACAAAGGACAAACAAAGAGAAGGGGGGGTTCAAGGCTTAAGGGCGGAACGACGACAAGAGAGAGAAAGAGGCGGGACGGCAACAAGAGAGAAAAGAAGGCGGAGAGAAGAAGTGGGACGGGACGACGGAAAGGAAGAGAGAGGAAGAGGCGGGAAGGAAAATATTATTAGTAATATATATATTTTAAATGTTAAGTTTTAAAAGAAAATAATTAAATTTTAAATCATAAAAAGAATCGGATCAGAAAACGGGTACCTGGGTCGGGTCGGATTCGGGCAGATGTCACAGTCTCCCCTACTTTAAGAAATTTCGTCCCGAAATTTATCTCGAAGTAGGCTGCGCAGAGAACAGGTGCGGGTACTTGATCTTCATTTGATCTTCCCTTTCCCATGTAAACTCGGCTCCGCGCTTGGACTCCCAGCGGACTTTCACGATAGGGATGCGACTGCGCTTGGTTTGCTTTACCTCGCGATCCAAAATCTCCACAGGCTTCTCAACGAAATGCATGGATTCATCAACTTGAACTTCATCAAGTGGAATGTGAAGGTTCTCGTCAGCTAAACATTTCTTGAGATTGGAAACATGGAACGTTGGATGCACATTACTGAGCGCGGGTGGCAGGTCAAGTCTGTAGGCAACTTTTCCCACACGCGCGAGAATCTTGAATGGACCAACATAACGAGGAGCAAGCTTACCTTTCTTCCCAAAGCGGACAACACCCTTCCAGGGCGACACTTTGAGGAGAACAAGATCACAAACTGGAAATTCGAGAGGCTTCCGCCTACGATCTGCGTAACTCTTCTGTCGGCTTCTGGCAGTCAGCAGATGATCACGGATCTTGGCGATTTTATCGGTTGTCTCTTGAACAAGTTCGGGTCCTGTGATTTGAGCTTCACCCACTTCGCTCCAACAAATCGGGGAGCGGCACTTACGACCGTAAAGTGCTTCAAATGGGGCCATACCAATACTGGAATGATAGCTGTTATTATAAGAGAACTCGACCAGAGGTAGGTGTGAATCCCAATTACCTCCAAAATCAAGAACACAAGATCGGAGCATATCCTCAAGAGTTTGAATAGTTCGCTCAGACTGTCCGTCAGTCTGAGGATGATGTGCAGTACTCATGTCCAAGCGAGTTCCTAGCGCAGATTGGAGAGATTTCCAAAAGCGGGATATAAAACGGCCATCGCGATCAGATATGATGCTCAAAGGAGTACCATGACGGCAGACAATCTCCTTGACATAAAGCTGCGCAAGTTGTTCAACACGGTAGGTTTCACGAATGGGCAGAAAGTGAGCAGACTTAGTCAATCGATCCACTATTACCCAAATGCTATCATGTTTGCTTGCTGTCAAAGGTAACTTGGTAATAAAGTCCATCGCTATACCTTCCCATTTCCACGTAGGAATTTCTGGTTGTTCGAGCAAACCAGATGGGCGTTGATTGTAACACCCCGACCAAAGGCGGATTATACATCGGGGCGCCACATATTGTTTCATTACTCGTGACACTATTTGGGTGTCAATATTTAATAAATACATTCATTCGCGCACGCGCAAAGTATACACAAGATAACATAAAGCAACATAATTCAATATATTATAAGGCAAAATATTCGAACAATAATAACTTGTCTTGACACATTTTAATCTAGGTCCAAAAGTAAAAACGTCCTACGTGTCCACAAGCTCCAAATGTAGCTACAGCAAACCTGAACATGTGTTAAAATAAAACGTCAAACACTTGCGTGTTGGTGAGAAATCAAGTTTAATACAATACATAGATAACAACAAATCTGCGCGCAACACGTGTATGTCTGGTGTTTAACAAGGGTGTAATCAGATTGTGATCAAGCCTAAATAGATCATAGTTCATAGTTCAATCCGTGCTCCCAAATGAGCACAAAAACAAGAAAACATCTGTGCAAGTGTAAACAAAGAAAACCGTAAACGATAGGTCTCCCGTGTTCATCTAATGGATCCATGAAAACTTCGGAATAGGCCGAACAAAGCGGTTAATGATACACACATACAAATAAACAGCCAAGTAAACGTCCTCAACACATGGGATACTGCGCGACTAAAGTTCATAAACAAGTTTAAGACTCTAAGTTTGTATGAACACATGAACATCCCAAAACATTAAAAATAAAAAGGGATTAGGTACGAGATTACTCACTTGATAAACGATGCGGTGTAAGATAAGCAAGAACCAACTTTAAACAAGCACAAGTTAACCTATAATTAAAGATTATTGTTTTAACGATTGGTTTTAAGTCTTGATTATAAGTTAGCATAATTAATAAGTAACTTAAACAAATTATTATATATAATAGATTACCGGAAAACAGGGCAGAACAGGGAGGAAGACGGAGGCAGAGAGGGAGGCGACAGAGAGATCAAGGATGAGGTTAAAATAAGTGTTTGTGTGTGTAGTGTTAGGAAAATAACATTATTATTTATAGGGAAACCCTAGGGAACACAATCCCTAAAAAAGGGGAAAAGATCTCAAAAAGCAAAAGATTCCAAAAGCAAAAGGTATGGCAGCTGCATGAAACAAGGAAAAGCTGACAGGTAACAGTAAACAGGCATGGGCGGGTCAGATAAAGGTACTGGTCAAGCATGGAAAAGCAGATCTCAAAAGATAATGTCAGTCACTTTTTCTGTCAACCAATGGGGTTGGTGCGCATGCTGCGCCGAAAGTAACTTTTCAGACATAAGATAGGTCAGGTCAACAGCACAGAAGATAAGACATCACAAAAGCAAACGGCTAGATTAAACAGAAGAAAACTCAAAGGGTTTAGCGCGAGAAGGCTCGAGCGCACGCGCGAGGGCGAAGGCTGACAGAACAAACCTTAGCGCGCCGCGGGAAGATCTATCATCCTTAGCGCGCCGCGGGAAGAATTACCATTCTTAGCGCGTTGCGGGAAGAACTTCCGTTCTTAGCGCGCTGCGAGAAGAACTACAATTCTTAGCGCGTCGCGGGAAGAACTACCGTTCTTAGCGCGCTGCGAGAAGAACTACAATTCTTAGCGCGCTGCGAGAACAGTTCGCCTCGCGTATCGCAGGAACAACTGGTCTTCGCGCAGGCTTCCTTGTAAGGAGTCTGGCGCGTGAAGCTGCGCAGACAACCTTAGGCGGGAAGGAACAAAGGACAGCTAGGGGTTCAAGGCTTAAGGGCGGAACGGCAAGAGAGAAAGAGGCGGGAAGGAGAATATATTATTATTATTATTAAAAATAAAGTATAAGTATAAATAAATATTAAATCATAAAAGAAAGAGATCGGATCGGAGAAACGGGTACCTGGGTCGGGTCGGATCGGGTCAGATGTCACAGTCTCCCCTACTTTAAGAAATTTCGTCCCGAAATTTATCTCGAAGTAGGTTGCGCAGAGAACAGGTGCGGGTACTTGATCTTCATTTGATCTTCCCTTTCCCATGTAAACTCGGCTCCGCGCTTGGACTCCCAGCGAACTTTCACGATTGGGATACGACTGCGCTTGGTTTGCTTAACCTCACGATCCATAATCTCAACAGGCTTCTCAACGAAATGCATGGATTCGTCAACTTGAACTTCATCAAGTGGAATGTGAAGGTTCTCGTCAGCTAAACACTTCTTGAGATTGGATACATGGAACGTTGGATGCACATTACTGAGCGCGGGCGGCAGGTCAAGTCTGTAGGCAACTTTTCCCACACGCGCGAGAATCTTGAATGGTCCAACATAACGAGGAGCAAGCTTACCTTTCTTCCCAAAGCGGACAACACCTTTCCAAGGCGACACTTTGAGGAGAACAGGATCACCAACTTGAAATTCGAGAGGCTTTCGCCTGCAATCTGCGTAACTCTTCTGTCGGCTTCTGGCAGTCAGCAGATGTTCACGGATCTTGGCGATTTTATCGGTTGTCTCTTGAACAAGTTCGGGTCCTGTGATTTGGGCTTCACCCACTTCGCTCCAACAAATCGGGGAGCGGCACTTACGACCGTAAAGTGCTTCAAATGGGGCCATACCAATACTGGAATGATAGCTGTTATTATAAGAGAACTCGATCAAAGGCAGGTGCGAATCCCAATTACCTCCAAAATCAAGAACACAAGATCGGAGCATATCCTCAAGAGTTTGAATAGTTCGCTCAGACTGTCCGTCAGTCTGAGGATGATATGCCGTGCTCATGTCCAAGCGAGTTCCTAGCGCAGATTGGAGAGATTTCCAAAAGCGAGATATAAAACGGCCATCGCGATCGGATATGATGCTCAAAGGAGTACCATGGCGGCAGACAATTTCCTTGACATAAAGCTGCGCGAGTTGCTCAACACGGTAGTTTTCACGAATGGGCAGAAAGTGAGCAGACTTAGTCAAACGATCCACTATTACCCAAATGCTATCATGTTTGCTTGCTGTCAAAGGTAACTTGGTAATAAAGTCCATCGCTATACCTTCCCATTTCCACGTAGGAATTTCTGGTTGTTCGAGCAAACCAGATGGGCGTTGGTGTTCAGCTTTTACCTTAGAACAAGTCAGGCATTTAGCTACGAACACAGCAATATCCTTTTTCATACCGGGCCACCAATAAGTAATGCGCAAATCCTTGTACATCTTATCAGCGCCGGGATGAATAGAATACCGAGATTTATGCGCTTCACTCAGGATGTCAGCGCGAAGATTCTCATCAAAGGGAATCCAGATGCGATTGAGATAGCAGATAATTCCACTCAGATTAGGGACAAAATGAGCTTCCGCGCCACACGCTAACTCGGCGCGAAGGTTACCATTACTGATGGATGCGCGCTGCGCGTCACGAATGCGTGATTCAAGATTGCTCTGAATCGGCGCAAAGTGAAGCTGCGTGCGCGGCAAGATACAGTTAAGCTGGCAGGGTTTGCGGCTGAGCGCATCGGCTACCACATTAGCCTTACCAGGATGATACCGGATCTCACAATCGTAATCGCTGATGAGTTCGTTCCATCGGCGTTGTCTCATGTTGAGTTCCTTTTGATCAAAGATATGCTGAAGGCTTTTATGGTCAGTGTAGAGGATACACTTAGTACCATAAAGGTAGTGTCTCCAGATCTTCAAGGCAAATACGACTGCACCAAGTTCGAGGTCGTGAGTTGTATAATTCTTTTCATGAACCTTGAGTTGCCTTGATGCGTAAGCGATAACCTTGCCTCGTTGCATAAGAACACAACCGAGACCTTGGTTGGATGCATCGCAATACACGATAAAATCTTCATTACCCTCAGGTAGCGCAAGAACAGGAGCTTCACACAACAAACGCTTGAGCGTCAGAAAGGCTTCTTCTTGCTTCGAGCCCCAAATATACGGTTTACCTTTGTGCGTTAGAGCTGTTAAAGGCAAAGCGATCTTTGAGAAGTTCGAAATGAAGCGCCGGTAATAACCAGCTAAGCCCAGAAAGGAACGGATCTCGGTAGGAGTGGTCGGCGTAATCCAGTTCTTGATTGCTTCAATTTTGGATGGGTCGACATGAATACCCATCTTGTTTACAACATGACCAAGAAATTGTACTTCATCAGACCAGAATTCACACTTGGAGAGCTTGGCAAAGAGCTGCTCGGCTCTAAGCTTTTGCAAAACCAACCGAAGATGTTGCTCATGCTCGGCCTTGGTCTTAGAATAAATCAGAACGTCATTGATAAACACAATCACGAATTTATCCAAGAAAGGCCTACACACCCGATTCATTAGATCCATGAAAACGGCGGGTGCGTTGGTTAAACCGAAGGACATGACCAAGAATTCAAAATGGCCATAACGAGTTCGAAAAGCAGTCTTCGGAACATCTTCATCGCGGATGCGCAACTGGTGATAGCCAGAGCGGAGATCGATCTTGGAAAAACAAGAGGCACCTTGGAGTTGATCAAAGAGGTCGTCAATACGCGGTAAGGGATACCGGTTCTTAATGGTGAGTTTGTTCAACTCGCGGTAATCGATACACATGCGAAACGAACCATCTTTCTTTTTAACGAACAACACCGGAGCACCCCAGGGCGAAGAGCTAGGGCGAATGAATCCTTTAGTGGTCAACTCTTGAAGTTGACTTGCCAATTCTTGCATCTCAGCGGGCGCAAGACGGTAAGGAGATTTAGCTACGGGGGAAGCACCAGGGACAAGATCAATACGGAACTCGACTTCACGAGCGGGAGGGATACCAGGAAGGTCATCAGGAAAAACTTCAGGGAAATCACGCACAACAGGGATATCGCGAAGCTTCTTTCCTTCATCGGGTTTAACCACATGGGCTAAGAATGCAATACACCTTTTCCGCATGAGCCTTCGGGCTTCGGCGCAAGACATAAGCTTAAGACCACTGGAGGGTTTCTCGCCGTAGATATGAAGATCACCATTTTCTCGAGGTATGCGAATCATCTTCTTGGCGCAAATAACTTCGGCGCGATTATGCGTAAGCCAGTCCATACCAATAATAACATCAAAACTTCCAAGAGGCATGGGAATGAGGTCGATCAGAAAATCGTTTTCGTTAAGGTTAAGCGTGCAATCTTTAATCACTGAGTTAATTAAAACAGTTTCACCATTAGCCAATTCAACTGAAAAATTTTCTTTTAAATCGCTGCGCGGTCGCGCAAGCTTCTGCTCAAACGCGCGAGAAATAAAACTTCGATCGGCGCCAGTATCAAAAAGTACAGAAGCATAAAATCCGTTAAGCAAAAATGTACCATTAACTACGTCATTATTCGCTTGCGCTTGGTGCGCGGTTATGTTAAAAGCTCGACCACGCGTCACTTGGTTCGAAATTTGGTTCACCGGATTCGCTTGTGTGATTTGCACTTGTAGTCTCGGGCACGCGTTCCGGAAATGACTGGGATCACCGCAGTTAAAGCACGTCCTGGGTCGTGGATTAGGGTATGTTGGTTGTGGGTTCTGCGGGTAGACTGGTGTTTGTGCGATTGGGTTGGTGGAAGGGACTCTACAGTATTCGGCTGAGTGACCAACGCGGCCACATTGGTTACATTGTCGACATGGGACTTGAGGTGGGTGGTGAAATCTACAGGTTGGGCAGAAGGGTTGGGTTCCTGTGTAAGGTTTCTTAGTTGGCGGGGCAGGGAGTGCGGGATTGGTTAAGGCATAGTTGTGGACTACAGGAGGTGTTGGGTAGGTTGACAGTGGGTTAGGAGCGTGTACTGGAGATTGGTAGGTGGGTTGCTGGACAATGGGCGGGTTGGTAAGCGCGTAGGCTTGATGATTGGTTTTGCGCCTGCGCTTAAGGTTGTTACGGTTTGAGGGTTCTGGTTTGGTTTCTGTTGGTTCTGGGACAGTCTTGGTGAGTTTGGTCTTCTCAGTTCCCCGCAGGAACAGGGTTCCTGCTCTGACATGGTTGTCGCTGAGCACAGCGACCAATTCAATGGCGTCAGAGAGGGTTGCTGGGTTTCTGGACCATACAGAATCTTGAATTTCCATGGGGAGACCCCCAAGGAATTTCTCTATGGCTCGGCGAGAAGGGGTAACAAGGTGAGGGACAAGCAGGCTTAGTTCATGGAAACGCGTCGCGTACTCGCGCGCTTCACCGCTGTATTGCTTAAGATTCCAAAATTCTTCTTCCAGGCGCTTAACTTCGTTGGGAGGGCAGAATTCTCGCGTCAGAATTTCTTTGAATTCCTCCCAAGGCATGCTAGAAGCAGCTTCTGCGCCACGCGCATGAGCTACTCCATTCCACCATGTAAGCGCTCTGGATTCCAGGACACTGGAAGCATATAGGGTTCGTCTGTCTGGAGGGCATTGGGTATGGAGGAAAGTGTTTTCTATCTTCTCGAGCCACTGGAGCATCACGGTGGCTCCTTCAAGACCTGTGAACTTTGGAGGGTTACCCGCGTTAAAGGACTTAATGTTATAACCGGAGGTATTGTTTTGGCTCAAGGCTTGGGCTATTGCGGCGGCCATTTCCCGGGAACGTTGCTGCGATCGTCTGCGCGAGGCTTCTTTCTTCTTGAGATGGCGAGCTGATAGCGGAGGCATTCTATAAAAGTTTTAATTTTAGTTAATATCTTGGTTTTAGCGCAAAGTATAATCTTATAAAGCTTGGTTTCGCGGGGTTAGATACCATCAACAGTTAAAGCAAACATGAATTTGAATGCAAACTTAATACAGATAACAAATTCGAATCGAGAATCGACAATTCATGTATCACCACGACTTTTCGAATTCTCAATTTAAAATGACGAGTAACGAGTATTGGAGATTGACGATTCATGTATCACCATGACTTTTCAATCCTCAATATAAAATATACAAGAAAATGAGTATTGGAGGTTGACAATTCATGTATCACCATGACTTTTCAAGTCTCCAAACTCAGAACATAATCGTAAATGGAAATTGAAAATCAACTATTCATGTATCACCATGACTTTTCGGATTTCCAATCCCAACAAACGAATATGTAAGTAAAATCAATAAAAATCGAAATTCAACAAAAATCGAAATACCGCGAAATAAAACATAAAACCATACGCTGCGTCTGCGCAAGCATATTTATAAATAACGAGTAATTAACAATAAGCGCGCAAACATGAGATTTCTCTCATGCGCGAGAAGGGACTCTTAGGTATTCTAGGCTGTTACGTCTAACCACCTATCCTAAAGTCAACGAGCTCTGATACCAATCTGTAACACCCCGACCAAAGGCGGATTATACATCGGGGCGCCACATATTGTTTCATTACTCGTGACACTATTTGGGTGTCAATATTTAATAAATACATTCATTCGCGCACGCGCAAAGTATACACAAGATAACATAAAGCAACATAATTCAATATATTATAAGGCAAAATATTCGAACAATAATAACTTGTCTTGACACATTTTAATCTAGGTCCAAAAGTAAAAACGTCCTACGTGTCCACAAGCTCCAAATGTAGCTACAGCAAACCTGAACATGTGTTAAAATAAAACGTCAAACACTTGCGTGTTGGTGAGAAATCAAGTTTAATACAATACATAGATAACAACAAATCTGCGCGCAACACGTGTATGTCTGGTGTTTAACAAGGGTGTAATCAGATTGTGATCAAGTCTAAATAGATCATAGTTCATAGTTCTATCCGTGCTCCCAAATGAGCACAAAAACAAGAAAACATCTGTGCAAGTGTAAACAAAGAAAACCGTAAACGATAGGTCTCCCGTGTTCATCTACTGGATCCATGAAAACTTCGGAATAGGCCGAACAAAGCGGTTAATGATACACACATACAAATAAACAGCCAAGTAAACGTCCTCAACACATGGGATACTGCGCGACTAAAGTTCATAAACAAGTTTAAGACTCTAAGTTTGTATGAACACATGAACATCCCAAAACATTAAAAATAAAAAGGGATTAGGTACGAGATTACTCACTTGATAAACGATGCGGTGTAAGATAAGCAAGAACCAACTTTAAACAAGCACAAGTTAACCTATAATTAAAGATTATTGTTTTAACGATTGGTTTTAAGTCTTGATTATAAGTTAGCATAATTAATAAGTAAATTAAACAAATTATTATATATAATAGATTACCGGAAAACAGGGCAGAACAGGGAGGAAGACGGAGGCAGAGAGGGAGGCGACAGAGAGATCAAGGATGAGGTTAAAATAAGTGTTTGTGTGTGTAGTGTTAGGAAAATAACATTATTATTTATAGGGAAACCCTAGGGAACAGAATCCCTAAAAAAGGGGAAAAGATCTCAAAAACCAAAAGATTCCAAAAGCAAAAGGTATGGCAGCTGCAGGAAACAAGGAAAAGCTGACAGGTAACAGTAAACAGGCATGGGCGGGTCAGATAAAGGTACTGGTCAAGCATGGAAAAGCAGATCTCAAAAGATAATGTCAGTCACTTTTTCTGTCAACCAATGGGGTTGGTGCGCATGCTGCGCCGAAAGTAACTTTTCAGACATAAGATAGGTCAGGTCAACAGCACAGAAGATAAGACATCACAAAAGCAAACGGCTAGATTAAACAGAAGAAAACTCAAAGGGTTTAGCGCGAGAAGGCTCGAGCGCACGCGCGAGGGCGAAGGCTGACAGAACAAACCTTAGCGCGCCGCGGGAAGATCTATCATCCTTAGCGCGCCGCGGGAAGAATTACCATTCTTAGCGCGTTGCGGGAAGAACTTCCGTTCTTAGCGCTCTGCGAGAAGAACTACAATTCTTAGCGCGTCGCGGGAAGAACTACCGTTCTTAGCGCGCTGCGAGAAGAACTACAATTCTTAGCGCGCTGCGAGAACAGTTCGCCTCGCGTATCGCAGGAACAACTGGTCTTCGCGCAGGCTTCCTTGTAAGGAGTCTGGCGCGTGAAGCTGCGCAGACAACCTTAGGCGGGAAGGAACAAAGGACAG
This sequence comes from Bidens hawaiensis, assembly GCF_021521415.1. Classification (NCBI taxonomy): domain Eukaryota; kingdom Viridiplantae; phylum Streptophyta; class Magnoliopsida; order Asterales; family Asteraceae; genus Bidens; species Bidens hawaiensis. The sequence goes on along the minus strand of NW_027497923.1, from coordinate 18,773 downwards.
CTAGGGGTTCAAGGCTTAAGGGCGGAACGGCAAGAGAGAAAGAGGCGGGAAGGAGAATATATTATTATTATTAAAAATAAAGTATAAGTATAAATAAATATTAAATCATAAAAGAAAGAGATCGGATCGGAGAAACGGGTACCTGGGTCGGGTCGGATCGGGTCAGATGTCACATTGATGTTCAGCTTTTACCTTAGAACAAGTCAGGCATTTAGCTACGAACACAGCAATATCCTTTTTCATACCGGGCCACCAATAAGTAATGCGCAAATCCTTGTACATTTTATCAGCGCCGGGATGAATAGAATACCGAGATTTATGCGCTTCACTCAGGATATCAGCGCGAAGATTCTCATCAAAGGGAATCCAGATGCGATTGAGATAGCAGAGAATTCCACTCAGATTAGGGACAAAGTGAGCTTCCGCGCCACACGCTAACTCGGCGCGAAGGTTACCATTACTGATGGATGCGCGCTGCGCGTCACGAATGCGTGATTCAAGATTGCTCTGAATCGGCGCAAAGTGAAGCTGCGTGCGCGGCAAGATACAGTTAAGCTGGCAGGGTTTGCGGCTGAGCGCATCGGCTACCACATTAGCCTTACCAGGATGATACCGGATCTCACAATCGTAATCGCTGATGAGTTCGTTCCATCGGCGTTGTCTCATGTTAAGTTCCTTTTGATCAAAAATGTGCTGAAGGCTTTTATGGTCGGTGTAAAGGATACACTTAGTACCATAAAGGTAGTGTCTCCAGATCTTCAAGGCAAATACCACTGCGCCTAGTTCGAGGTCGTGAGTCGTATAATTCTTTTCATGAATCTTGAGTTGCCTTGATGCGTAAGCGATAACCTTGCCTCGTTGCATAAGAACACAACCGAGACCTTGGTTGGATGCATCGCAATACACGACAAAATCTTCATTACCCTCAGGTAGCGCAAGGACAGGAGCTTCACACAACAAACACTTGAGCGTCAGAAAGGCTTCTTCTTGCTTCGAGCCCCAAATATACGGTTTACCTTTGTGCGTCAGAGCTGTTAAAGGCAATGCGATCTTTGAGAAGTTCGAAATAAATCGCCGGTAGTAACCAGCTAAGCCCAAAAAGGAACGGATTTCGGTAGGAGTGGATGGCGTAATCCAGTTCTTGATTGCTTCAATCTTGGATGGGTCGACATGAATACCCATCTTGTTTACAACATGACCAAGAAACTGCACTTCATCATACCAGAATTCACACTTGGAGAGCTTGGCAAAGAGCTGCTCGGCTCTAAGCTTTTGCAACACCAACCGAAGATGTTGCTCATGCTCGGCCTTGGTCTTAGAATACACCAGAACATCATCGATAAACACAATCACGAATTTATCCAAGAAAGGCCTACACACCCGATTCATTAGATCCATGAAAACGGCGGGTGCGTTGGTTAAACCGAAGGACATGACCAAGAATTCAAAATGGCCATAGCGAGTACGAAAAGCATTCTTGGGAATATCTTCATCGCGGATGCGCAACTGGTGATAGCCAGAGCGGAGATCGATCTTGGAGAAACAAGAGGCACCTTGGAGTTGATCAAAGAGGTCGTCAATACGCGGTAAGGGATACCGGTTCTTAATGGTGAGTTTGTTCAACTCGCGGTAATCGATACACATGCGAAACGTACCATCTTTGTTTTTAACGAACAACACCGGAGCACCCCAGGGCGAAGAGCTAGGGCGAATGAATCCTTTAGCGGTCAACTCTTGAAGTTGACTTGCCAATTCTTGCATTTCAGCGGGTGCAAGACGATAAGGAGATTTGGCTACGGGGGAAGCACCAGGGACAAGATCAACACGAAACTCGACTTCACGAGCGGGAGGTAAACCAGAAAGATCATCAGGAAAAACTTCAGGGAAGTCACGCACAATGGGGATTTCGCGAAGTTTCTTCTTTCCTTCATCGGGTTTAACCACATGGGCTAAAAATGCAATACACTTCTTCCGCATGAGTCTTTGGGCTTCGGCGCAAGACATAAGCTTAAAACCACTGGAGGGTTTTTCGCCGTAGATGTGAAGATCACCGTTTTCTCGAGGAATGCGAATCAACTTCTTGGCGCAAATAACTTCGGCGCGATTATTCGAGAGCCAGTCCATACCAATGATAACATCGAAACTTCCAAGAGGCATGGGGATGAGGTAGATTAGAAAATCGTTTTCGTTAAGGTTAAGCGTGCAATCCTTAATCACGGAGTTAATTAGAACAGTTTCACCATTAGCCAATTCAACTGAAAAATTTTCTTTTAAGTTACCGCGCGGTCGCGCAAGCTTCTGCTCAAACGCACGGGAAATAAAACTTCTATCGGCGCCAGTATCAAAAAGTACGGAAGCATAATGTCCGTTAAGCAAAAATGTACCATTAACTACGTCATTATTCGCTTGCGCTTGGTGCGCGGTTATATTAAAAGCTCGTCCGCGCGTCACTTGGTTCGAGATTTGGTTAACCGGATTTGCTTGCGTAATTTGTACTTGTAGCCTTGGGCACGCGTTCCAGAAATGACTGGGATCACCGCAGTTAAAGCACGACCTGGGTCGTGGATTAAGGTAAGTTGGTTGAGGGTTTTGCGGGTAGGTTGGTGGTGTTTGTGCGATTGGGTTGGCGGGAAGAACTCTACAGTTTTCCGCCATGTGACCAGCGCGGCCACATCGGTGACAAAGTCGACATGGGACTTGAGGTGGGTGGTGAAATCTACAGGTTGGGCAAAAGGGTTGGGTTCCTGTGTAAGGTTTCTTAGTTGGCGGGGCAGGGAGTGCGGGATTGGTTAAGGCATAGTTGTGGACTATAGGGGGAGTTGGGTAGGCTGACAGTGGGGTAGGGGCGTAAACTGGAGGTTGGTGGGTGGGTTGCTGGACAATGGGCGGGTTGGTAAGCGTGTAAACTTGTCTGCGCCTACGCTTCGGGTTGTTATGGTTTGAGGGTTCTGGTTTGGTTTCTGTTGGTTCAGGGGCAGTCTTGGTGGGTTTGGTCTTCTCAGCTCCCCGCAGGAACAGGGTTCCTGCTCTGACATGGTTGTCGCTGAGCACAGCGGCCAACTCGATGGCGTCAGAGAGGGTTAGTGGGTTCCTGGCCCATACAGAATCTTGGATTTCCATGGGGAGACCCCCAAGGAACTTCTCGATGGCTCGGCGAGAAGGGGTAACAAGGTGAGGGACAAGCAGGCTTAGTTCATGGAAGCGCGTCGCGTACTCGCGCGCTTCGCCACTGTACTGCTTAAGATTCCAAAATTCTTCCTCCAGGCGCTTAACTTCGTTGGGAGGGCAGAATTCTCGCGTCAGAATTTCTTTGAATTCCTTCCAGGGCATGCTAGAAGCAGCCTCTGCGCCACGCGCGTGAGCTACTCCGTTCCACCAAGTAAGCGCCCTTGATTCTAGGAAACTTGAGGCGTATAAGGTTCGTCGGTCTGGAGGACATTGGGTATGGAGGAAGGTGTTCTCAACTTTCTCTAGCCATTGGAGCATTACGGTGGCTCCTTCAAGTCCGGTGAATTTCGGAGGGTTACCCGCATTGAAGGATTTAATATTGTATCCGGAGGGGTTGGTATTGTTTTGGCTCAAGGCTTGGGCTATTGCGGCGGCCATTTCCTGGGAACGTTGCTGCGATCGTCTGCGCGCGGCTTCTTTCTTCCTAAGATGGCGAGCTGATAGCGGAGGCATTCTATAAAAGTTTTAATTTTGGTTAATGTCTTGGCGCAAAGTATAATCTTATAAAGCTTGGTTTCGCGGGGTTAGATACCATCAACAGTTAAAGTAAAACAGAAATTTGATTGCAAACTTAATACAGGTAACAAATTCGAATCGAGAATCGACAATTCATGTATCACCATGACTTTCCGAATTCTCAATTTAAAATGACGAGTAAACGAGTATTGGAGGTTGACAATTCATGTATCACCATGACTTTTCAAGTCTCCAACCTCAGAACATAATCGTAAATGGAATTTGAAAATCAACTATTCATGTATCACCATGACTTTTCGAATTTTCAATCCCAACAAACGAATATGTAAGTAAAACCAATAAAAATCGAAATTCAGCAATAATCGAAATATCGCGAAATAAAACATAAAACCATACGCTGCGTCTGCGCAAGCATATTTATAAATAACGAGTAATTAACAATAAGCGCGCAAACATGAGATTTCTCTCATGCGCGAGAAGGGACTCTTAGGTATTCTAGGCCGTTACGTCTAACCACCTATCCTAAAGTCAACGAGCTCTGATACCAATATGTAACACCCCGACCAAAGGCGGATTATACATCGGGGCGCCACATATTGTTTCATTACTCGTGACACTATTGGGTGTCAATATTTAATAAATATATTCATTCGCGCACGCGCAACGTAAACACAAGATAACATAAATCAACATAAATCAATATATTATAAGACAAAATATTCGAACAATAATAACTTGTCTTGATACATTTTAATCTAGGTCCAAAAGTAAAAACGTCCTACGTGTCCACAAGCTCCAAATGTAGCTACAGCAAACCTGAACATGTGTTAAAATAAAACGTCAAACACTTGCGTGTTGGTGAGAAATCAAGTTTGATAGATAATAGATAACAATAATCACTGCGCGCAACACGTGTATGTCTGGTGTTTAACAAGGGTGTAATCAGATTGCGATCAAGCCTAAATAGATCATAGTTCATAGTTCAATCCGTGCTCCCAAATGAGCACAAAAACAAGAAAACATCTGTGCAAGTGTAAACAAAGAAAACCGTAAACGATAGGTCTCCCGTGTTCATCTAATGGATCCATGAAAACTTCGGAATAGGCCGAACAAAGCGGTTAATGATACACACATACAAATAAACAGCCAAGTAAACGTCCTCAACACATGGGATACTGCTCGACTAAAGTTCATAAACAAGTTTAAGACTCGAGTTTGTACGAACACATGAACATCCCAAAACATTAAAAATAAAAAGGGATTAGATACGAGATTACTCACTTGATAAAGATGCGTTGAGAGATAATGCAGGAACCAACTTTAAACAAGCACAAGTTAACCTATAAATAAGATTATTGTTTTAATGTCTTGAATATATGATAGCATAGTAATATGTATCTTTAACAAATTATTATATATATATTATATATTACCGGGAATCTGGGCAGAACAGGAGAGAGGACGAAGGCAGAGAGAGGAGACGGTAGAGGATCAACGGCAGAGAGCAAGGAAAATAATAAGTGTTTGTGTGTGTAGTGATAAACTATTAAGAAAACAATACTATTTATAGGGAAACCCTAGAAAACATAATCCCATAAAAAGGGGAAAAGATCTCCAAAAAGCAAAAGATTCCCAAAAGCAAAAGATATCAAAAGATATGGCAGCTGCAGGGGACAAGGGAAAAGCTGACAGGTAACAGTAAAAGCATGGGCGGTTCAGATAAAGGTGCTGGTCAAGCATGGAAAAGCAGATCTCAAAAGATAGTGTCAGTCACTTTTTCTGCCAACCAATGGGGTTGGTGCGCATGCTGCGCCGAAAGTAACTTTTCAGACATAAGATAGGTCAGGTCAACAGCACAGAAGATAAGACATCACAAAAGTAAACGGCTAGATTAAACAGAAGACTCAAAGGGTTTAGCGCGAGAAGGCATCGAGCGCGTGAGCGCGAAGGCAGACCGAACAAACCTTAGCGCACTGCGGGAAGAACTACAATTCTAAGCGCGCTGCGAGAACTATATTCCTTAGCGCGCTGCGGGAAGAACTATATTTCTTAGCGCGCTGCGGGGACAGTTCGCCTCGCGTATCGCAGCAACAGATGGTCTTCACGCAGGCTTCCTTGTAAGGAGTCTGGCGCGTGGAGCTGCGCAGACAACCTTAGGCGGGAAGAAACAAAGGACAAATAAAGAGAAGGGGGGGGTTCAAGGCTTAAGGGCGGAACGACGACAAGAGAGAGAAAGAGGCGGGACGGCAACAAGAGAGAAAAGAAGACGGAGAGAAGAAGAGGGACGGGACGGCGGAAAGGAAGAGAGAGGAAGAGGCGGGAAGGAAAATATTGTTAGTAATATATATATTTTAAATGTCAAGTTTTAAAAGAAAATAATTAAATTTTAAATCATAAAAAGAATCGGATCAGAAAACGGGTACCTGGGTCGGTTCGGATTCGGGCAGATGTCACACCTGATGGCTTGTATCCGAGGTTGCGGGGACAGGCGGAGTCCTTCACCATTGGGAGGCATTTCCTGCGGGAACAGCTTGCGTACTGCGCGTAAGGACGTCACGTCTCTGAGCATGGTTGGTCCTGCGGATCCAGTTGGTTTCTGCGCAGACGTTCCTCTTCAAGGTGAGTCTTGCGGGTCCAACTGGGCTCTGCTGGGACCTACCTCTTCAAGTCCCCCCAGTCCAATGTTCTTCTCATGAGTGTTTAATAAAGTGAGGTGAACTTTTGGACTTAAGCAAAGGGTTTTGAAAAGGGTTTTTTAAGGTTTTCCATGGGGATTCCTCCATTGGAAATCCTTGTCACTTGCAGAAATTCCCGAGTTTCCTGCTTGATCTTTGGGTATGATGCGGGTAGGCTGTAACCTCCTCGCAAGTCAGGAGCGTTGAGTCCCACCTGTGTGGATTCTCCATGAGGTTTTGGTAGTTTTGAGCATAGTGATCAATTATGTTAAAACCACCAATTCCATCCTGGAGCTTCAAACAACGTAGTTCTCGACGTTCCCGCTATGCTGGGATGTTATTTCCGTTTCCGCAAGCATTGCCCAGAAGATCCTTCTTGGTTTCAATTCCCAGCGGAGCGCTAGGTATGTGAAGTGTTTTGCCTTAACACTGTACCCACGCTCGTCTTACGGTTACTTTACTTCCAAGGTATTCCCGGCGTCAATTCCCTGCGGGTGCTAGGTATGTGAAGGGTTTTGCCTTTACACTGTACCCGCACCCGTCTTATAGTTACTTGGTTGCCGAGGTATACTTGGCTTCAATTCCCTGCGGGTGCTAGGTATGTGAAGGGTTTTGCCTTAACACTGTACCCGCATCCGTCTTACGGTTACTTGTTTGCCAAGGTGTACTTGGCTTCAATTCCCTGCGGGTGCTAGGTATGTGAAGGGTTTTGCCTTAACACTGTACCCGCATCCGTCTTACGGTTACTTGTTTGCCAAGGTGTACTTGGCTTCAATTCCCTGAGGGTGCTAGGTATGTGAAGGGTTTTGCCTTAACACTGTACCCGCATCCGTCTTACGGTTACTTGTTTGCCAAGGTTTACTTGGCTTCAATTCCCTGCGGGTGCTAGGTATGTGAAGGATTTTGCCTTAACACTGTACCCGCATCCGTCTTACGGTTACTTGTTTGCCAAGGTAAGGGGTATTTTCCCGCTTACTTTTTAATCTTTTTGAATTTTGAATTTTGAAATTCGAAGAGTTGGTGGAAAGATAAGAACAGTCCAAACCTCTGAAACGTCGTGCGACGGTTTCTTCTGACTGTGTCAGGACGTGCAGGAAGTTATGGTGACGTGACAGCACATGGTCATTCCAGACGCTTTTTCAGGCGCGTGGGCGCGATTTTTCGGGCGCGTGGCCGCGAAATTAATGGTATGCGTCCTGTCAACAGCTGTTGCCAGCTTGCTTTTTGCCACGTGTCATAGTTTCATTGCACCTTCGTTTTCTCTCTCTTCCGCATTAATTTCATCGCATTAATTGCGATTAGTATATAAAGGGGGAGAGGGTTCTTTGTAATCCACACTTTCACTCTTCTCTTCATCTTCTTTGCGATTTCCGGCGAATACTCACCTTTTCAGGCAAGCATTCTCCCGAAATCGTTTTCTTCTCCTTTTACAAGATGTCTCGTGATCTCGAATCTATAGCCGATGACAAGAGTACTGCTAGCGAGTGCCAGTGTGCTCTGCCTGGCGATCTGTATCGGTACGTCGTCAGGAAGTTCATGCTCGAGTCTCTCGAGCCTGAGTTTCCTGAACCCCACCAGACGGTGTATGATGCCCCCAGAGGCAAGATCGGGGTTTATGCTGCATTCTTTGTTTATGGGAATCTTAGGTTCCCATTGACAAAGTTTGTTTTCCGTGTCCTGGAGAGGCACGGTGTGCACCTGACCGAGGTGCATCCGATGGCGATTGCCAAGGTTCGCCACTTCGAGTGGGTGTGCCGGATTCTGGGCATTGAGCCCTATGTTGACCGCCTGATGACCTTCTACACTTGGAGGTGCATCCAGGGGTGGTATACCCTGATAACCCGAATCAAGGGTTTGAAGATTTGATCAACCGAGCGCAGTCTTCGCGCGTGGAAGCGGGAGTTCTTCTACATCTCCGCTCGCGCCATCCCCCTTGCCATGAAGTTTAAGAATGGGCAAGTACTTCCCAGCCTTCACGCCTCCAACTACGAGGAGGCGGAATGGTTTTTGAAGATATCCCGAGTCCAATCTCCGGTTTACCGGTTTGCGGAGTCCGGGATGGTGATGCTGGGGATGAGCCGGGTGTGGAAGGCTGCGGATGCGCATAAGATCCCAATCGTCCTCGAATACGGTTCGAACTCTGTTCCTTACGGTATGCTTTGTTTCTTTTTGTTGATTTAGAATCTCTTCTAACTTTTTTCCTGTTTATTTCAGAGGGGAACGACTTGCAGTCGCTCTTGAACCTGCGGGAGGCTGACGGTCCCGCTCGGATGGGTACTCGCGCTCTAGACGAGAACGAGTTGCCCATCCTAGAACAAACGGCGGATCGGTTCGTGGAGGTTTATCCGCTAGGCCATGAGATCCTTAGCGCCAGACGGCCAGGTAAGGCGCTATTCGACCCTCGACCCCTCAATGTTGAAACCTCTGCTGGAATTCCTTTAATCGTATGTTCTGATGAGGAATCCGCAGATGGTCCTCCGTTGGTGCGGAAGAAGAAGGCTGCCGGCGGGAAGGGGAAGGAGAAGGCCTCCACTGCCGATCCGGTGCCTCGGTCTGATTCGGAGACCGAGAGCGAAGAGGTGGCGGGGAATCCCGGTGGTGATAAGACCACCGCTCCGGAGGCTGCGACTGTCACCTCCGGAGGGCCCAAGAAGACGACGGTGACCGGCGCAAAGAGGCCGGCTCCATCGGGTTCGTCCCCGCCTCTCCATACTTTTAGGCTCAAGAAAACCCCGTAAGTACAAACTTCCTTTATCTTTAGCTTCATAGTTTAATATCGTTAACACTTATCTTCTTTACGCAGGCGTGGATGTTGACGCATTCCAGGGTGGAGCGCAGAGGAGTACCTCTCCGCCAATGACGGTAGGCTTGGTCAGCCTACCTGAGGCGTTGACCCAGGCGCCTGCGCCTGCTTCCGCTGGTTCAGTTGCTCACTCCTTTGAGCCGACTGTTCCAGCTGTGATGACGTCACCGCCGGCTATGAGTGCTATTTTTACAGCATCCTTCACCGAGCCGGCGGTTACTATTGCTGCGGATTCCGCGGCGGCGACCGCGGCGGCTGCTACCATGCCCCCGTCATCGGCAACGACGGCCGATCCATCAGGTACGCATGGGGCTTCTCGCCAATCTCTGCCACCTTCCCATCTGCCTGACCTCTTGGATGGATTTCCCTTGGGTTCAGGTGATGGGTTCGGCGGCTATCGGCCTGTTATTGACCCTACAGGTGCGTAGGGTTCTTTTGGCCCATTTTATATATATATATATTTTTTTATCATCTTTTCGTAACTGCTTTGTGTTTTTGCAGTGTCGGATTCCAATGAAGTGTATGTTCCACGATGGAATATTCGCCGAGGAACAACCCTTCGCACCCCTGTGGAGTGCGTGGAGTGGGCTCGTCACGCTGCTCCTAGTGGTGCGTTGGGGGAAGCCATGGCTAGCTACCAAGAGGGTAGGCTAAGCAATGAGCTTCGGGTTCTCCTGGCCCGGATGCAGCCGCGCGTCGAGCTGCTTTGTCGTGAAAACGACAAGTTAAAAGCAGCTCGCGTTAAAGAAGTAGCTCAGGCGCGGGCTGTCCGGGAGGAGAACCAAAAACTTACCGCAGTGGCTGCGGAGAAGGAGAAGGCCTTCAAGGCCCTCGAGGTTGAAGTTCAGGCCCGGCTCGAGGCCCGTTCCAAGGCTGCCCAAGCTGTTAATGAACAGCTTCGGCTGGCTAAGGAAACTGCAAGGAACGCAACCGAGAGGGCCACCAAGGCTGAAGCTGTTGCTGAGCCTCTACGCGTGGAGAATGAGGAGCTTAAAGCCAAATTAGAGGCTCTCCAGCAGGCTCATGATGCCTTGGCGATGGAAGACGCCAAAAAGCTCCAAGAAATCCTGGACCAGAGGGGGGTGCTTGACCGTGCTGAGCGTAAGCTAAAGGGCGTCGAAGAGGCTGCGGCTAAAGAAGTGTTGCTTGCCAACCTCAACAAGAGTGAAGCCGATCGCGCCCGTAGCGAAGCTCAAGCTGCCCTCCAAGAAGCCCTGGTTGCCAAGGAATGGCTTATTCGAGAAGCGTTGTCTCAGGTAAGCTTTTCTTGTCTTTACGCTTTTCTTTGTAAATAGAAAAGGTTTTGACACTTGTATATTTTCTTTTGTAGGTTGTGCATCGAGTCTTCGCTGAGACGTCGTATGACGATGCTATGAGCGCAGCCCTCAACGCTTCTCACGAGGATGGGGAAAAGGTCGGCTTCCTGCTTGGTCTAGGGTTCGTTGAGAAAGGCATCCCGCCTTCCAACTTCCCTTTGTACAATGTTGATACTGAAGCTGTTTATGAACAAGCAGTGAATCAGTACGCCGCCTTCCTGCATCCGGTGGTGGAGAAGGTGAATCAAGTTGCTGCTGCTGATGATGGGTTAGCTATCCTTAAAGCTTTCCTTGAACTGCCACGATCTACTGATGGTGCTGGTCCAAGTGGAAGTGGCCCTGAAGCCTGATCCTGAAGATCCCTTCCCACTGCTAGGATAGATTTAGCTTGTATAGATTTATTTTCTTGTAGGCGGGTAGTTACCCGGCCATTCTTGTAATGAATATTTGTGAAATATAAATCTTTGTGCGGGTAAGACCGCTTCTTTTATTGGATTCCTTGCTTTATAAACGTTATATGACTTGCATACTTTAGTTTAAATTAGCAATTTTCCAAGTGTAGAATAAGTTAACCTTTGAACGTGGTAGATAATAGGTTGAAGTTTTGCTTCCTCTTTCGTGATTGTGCGGGTAGGACCGTCACTTGCACTTAGTAGGATGGCTAAACTTTACCTGCGTCTAACCTGCGTGTAGGTTTTCCTCATCTTTTCCGAGGATAAGTTAACCTTTGAACGTGGTAGATAATAGGTGTGAAGTTTTGCTTCCTCTTTCGTGATTGTGCGGGTAGGACCGTCACTTGCACTTAGTAGGATAGCTAAACTTTACCCATATCTGACCTGCGTGTAGGTTTTCCTCATCCTTTTTGAGGATAAGTTAACCTTTGAACGTGGTAGATAATAGGTGTGAAGTTTTGCTTCCTCTTTCGTGATTGTGCGGGTAGGACCGTCACTTGCACTTAGTAGGATGGCTAAACTTTACCTTTATCTGACCTGCGTGTAGGTTTTCCTCATCCTTTTGTTAGAAATTCTGTTTTGAACCGTTCGACGCGCGGTTGTCAATAGGTTAGTGTTCAGTTCCCTTTTTCATGATTCATGCGGATAGACCGGCACTTTCATTTAATGGGAGGACTGAACTTTTCCCCTTCAACTGACCTGCGTGAAGGTTTGTCGTTTTTTGGGTTTATGCGGGTTTTGCCGCCTTCCCCACGCAACGACTTTCCACGTATTTATGCGGTGAAAACCGGCATATCCGTGTTGAATAAATTAACCGTTCGACGTGCGGTTGTTAATAGGTTAGTGTTCAGTTTCCTCTATCATGATTCATGCGGATAGACCGGCACTTTCATTTAGTAGGATGACTGAACTTTTCCCCTTCAACTGACCTGCGTGAAGGTTTGTCGTTTTTTGGGTTTATGCGGGTTTTGCCGCCTTCCCCATGCAACGACTCACACTTATGTATGCGGTGAAAACCGGCATCAGTGTTGATAGTTCATAAAGTATAAATGTAAAATCATCAGCGTCGATGTTTTAAGGAGAATCATTTCCATTAGAAGTGGCTCTTGGCCTTTTCTTTACAAATTTGGAATTGATTTACATGCAAACTGTGTAATTGAGCTCCCTTCCATGTTGGGATGGGAGTGCCATCGAGCCGATACGCACCTGGTTCGGGATCTCGTTCTTTACGCAGCATGTAGTCTCCACATTGAAGCTGGAATTTTATTTGTGTTTTCCCCAGCTGGGGCTCTACACGCATCAGCCTGCTCAGCGTTCATTGCGCCACGAGGTGCGCGAGCGTCCCATCTCTGACAAATGCTTCGACCATGTCCTTTACGTCTATGCATTCTTCGGTGTTGTGGCCTTTTGTCTTGTGAAAGTCACAGTATTTGCTCCGATCAGCATTGTGACGATGTCGGATTATTTGAGGCTTTGGCCATGGGAGCTCCTCAGTAGCGAATATCTCGGTGACGCTTTTGGTGAGCGGTGTCCATCTGGAGTTCTTGTTTGACTGTACGTTACCCCTTCCGCCTAACCGATGCTGCAAGCCGGATGAGGTGCCAAAGTTTACCCTTGACTGCCAAATGCCTAGCTTCCGCTTTTTGTTTAATCGGGCGGTAAGGACGTTGTCTTCTCTTGTTTTCTGGGTGTAGAGGTTTGTGCTCTGTGGGAGATCTCTACCCAGTTGCTTCTCCGTTTCCGCAAAGCGTTTAGCTGCTGTCATGATGGCATCCCATGTGGATGGCATGCCATCTTTAACCGTTAAGGTGCGGATGAGCTCTGGGTCGTTCGCGCCCTGGATGAAAGCAGCGCGAACAAGATCTTCGCTAATGTTACCCAGACTTAGCTTCTTCGAGTTGAAGCGAGTGATGAAGTCTAGCAAAGATTCATCTTTCTCTCGAATGCATTTGAGGATTGTCCATTGCTCCTCGGTATACTTTCTTTGCTGGCTAAAGTGTTGGCTAAACTTCTGCTGGAAGTCTGCCCAGTCGTAGATGTGGTTGACCGGTAGACGATCGAACCACGCTCTAGCAGCCCCAACAAGCGTCATTTGGAACATGTAACACCACGTAGGTTCCATCCAACTACTGACGGTTGCCCCCGCTATGAATCTGTTCAAATGATCATCTGGGTCAGATATACCATCATATGTGCCTATGCTGGACATTTGTTTGGCACTTTTTGGGGCGATTGCTTCCGCAATGTCCCTTGCAAATTTGGACGTTCCCGCATTTGCAACGTTTGGTCTGAATGTTTTGGAGAAGTCTCGTGGACTTCCACCTGTGCTTTTTGGTTTGAAGGCTTGTCCAAAATGCCTTCTCGGTTGGGAGTCCGTTTCCTTACGCTTCCCTTTTGCCCTATGGCGAGGGTTCGCGTCGGAGTCGGATTCCTCCGAGTCATTGTCCAAGTAATCTTCGAATTCGTCAGCCTGTTGGACGGAACGCAAGCGTTCGTCCAACTCAGCTTGGAATTCCTTTTGACGTGCCTCCGCCAATGCCTTAACTTCATCGAGTGTTTGGCGGGGGAGTCTTGTTCGTTTCTCTAACTGGGTATCGGTGAATCCCAGTGGGCGATTATTTACTGCACTTGCCCCAGCTTGGGTAACTGGGGTAGTGTTCGTAAAATTTACTTCACTTGCCCCGGCTTGGGTAGCCGGGGTAGTGTTTGTAAAAACTGTGTTGCCGGTATTCCCCCCAGTAGCTGGGGTTGTGGTTACCGGAGTTTCTTTAACCATCTTAGAAGTTTGAAAAAACTGGAGAAAAATGTTCTAGCTTTATGCACGGATGGCGCCAATGAAGAAACACTAACTGGACCCTGGGCAGATTACTGGTAACCTGGGGGTTAGATAGATGTTTCCCACGAGGGGTTAGACCCAGAGAAGATGGTTCTTCTGATAACCTGCAAAACAGACCGTGAGCTTGTCACTGAGAAGGGGGGGGGGGTTCCTCCTTGTGACCACCCTCCGGCGTGAGAATCAGACTAGATTGCTCTTTAAATATAAGTGTATATTAAGAGATTGCTAGAGCAGATATCAGGTATAATATGATGATACAAGATAAGATGAGATGGTCATACCATTTGTGGTATTTATAGCCGAAGGTAGGTTTCCAAGGAGGGTGTGGACGGCTGGCAACAGTATTCCTGTTCCACCAACAGTGGCCTACGCACGTGCCCTGCTGGTAGTTGGTGGGTAGGCAGCGGCTGATAGTGACCAGGCCTGCTGTGTACTATTCCTTTCCCACCAACTGCCGGCTATGCACGTGGTATGGCAGGTAGTTGGTGAGTAGGCAGCGGCTAATAGTGACATACAGTACAGGAGCATGCTGCTCGCCATACTGTTGTCAATAAGCTGTCGTATCTTTAGTCAGATCTTTTTCCCATACCTCGTCAGGTACAGTACAGAAGATCTTCCCGTATCGTACGGACTGGCTTATTACTCCCGCCCTTGTGCGGGATTGTTCCCGGCTTTGCTCCTTCCCTTCAGGTGACACTGAGTGATTGAGAGCTAAGTGCCTTGTGCGTGTAGCCTTGCTGCCGGGGTGGCCTTCCCTGATGGCTGTGTATCCGAGGCTGCGGGGGACAGGCGGAGTCCTTCACCATTGGGAGGCATTTCCTGTGGGAACAGCTTGCGGTACTGTGCGTAAGGACGTCACGTCTCTGAGCATGGTTGGTCCTGCGGATCCAGTTGGTTTCTGCGCAGACGTTCCTCTTCAAGGTGAGTCTTGCGGGTCCAACTGGGCTCTGCTAAGACCTACCTCTTCAATAAGATAAAAGAAGAATAAACGTGGAATTGTCATATCATTCTTTTATTTTTTTTATTAGTTGGATTAAATTAAATAAGATGTTTTGTTTGTTTTTAAAAAAATATCTTTTATACCAATAATGCACAAAAGCCCACCAAATATCTTCTTCGTCCTTTCCATCATATTCAAACTATGCACCCACATCATGTATATTTAATTCATAATTTAATATAAGTTAAAAGTACTTTAATAAAAACATAAAGGAAATTGGTGTAAGCCTTCTTTACTACCACTCTACCCCCACCCAATCCAACACCCCCCCCCCCCCCCCCCCCCCCGTTTCCCAAGGAAAAAAAAAATTAGACCTTTAGGTTTTAATCTTATTAACTTCGAATTTAAATACTAAGGATGTTCTGTAGAATATTTAATTAGATACCGGAGGGATGATAATTAATTTGAAGTATAAACCAATCAATTTACATACATATCTATTTAACACGTATGACATTGTTCACACGTACCGGGCCTGGTAAACGTGTGTCCTTGCAATTACAGAAGTGATGTGTGACACACTTACTGCACGTGTTACAAGTCCAATGTTGCGTATCGATGCTTATTTTGCGCCGAACGAACCAAAAACTGAAACGTAACCGGCCAAAAAAAAACAAAAAAAAAAACGAACCGAAATAAAGAAAACTAACAAAATAAAATACAAAAAAACGAAATAAACAAAACCGACATCGAAACAAAAAAATAAAAATTGAAAAAAACCCGACCAAAACGAAACAAAAATACTAAAAAAAACATAATGAAACCAACCCAAAAGAAAGAAGAAAATGGAAACCGAACATAAACGAAACCGAGAAAAACGAAACAAAAAAAAGATTGAAACAAAACTGAGAAAAAAAAACAAAACAAAAAAACCGACCAAACGAAACAAAAAAAAAATGAGACGGATTTTTACGGGTTTTTTCGTTTTGTTTTAGTTACACGTTACGTGCGTACCAACGCTCGACTAAACATTTTTCTACTTATTTTCACCCTTTCTTTTTATCATATCACATGAATCTTTATAAGTTTTTCATATCACATGAATCTTTATAAGTTAGTTTACTTACAACTATTATGTGAAATATATATGAGAAATTCCGAAATTGGAAAATCACATCACGCAATAACCAGTCGTATAAAGCTCACTGTAATGACTTTAAAAAAGCGGATGAAGTAAACGTAGAAAGCCTGAAGAAATAAACATCGGCTACCGTACTATATGATATCACAAGAGGATTGATAAACTAACAAGAAATATGTAACATCCTAAAATTTTAATGATGAATAAAGAAAGCTATGTTTAGTGATTTCGCGTTATTAATTATATCGGGTAAGGAGCGATCCTGGACTTAGATTAATTGAGATGGGTTAAATGAGAATGGGATCTAAGGGATATAATATCCCCTAAACCCAAGATATCTTTCATTCCTTTCATTTTCTAATACTCCAAAAAGAAAAACACACACACCACACACCACACTTCGCCGGCCGGGACCAAGGGAAGAACCGGGCAGATCCGAGAGAGAGAGAGAGCGATTAGTGTGTTAACAAGTTAAACGAGATCCTAACAGCTCAAAAAGGTATGATTCTTGATCTTTGAGTTTAAAGATCCAAGCTTTTTAGTGTATAAGCGACCGAAAAGGTCGGGAAGCGTAGTGGGTGATGTTGAACCATAGCAAGGGTGTTAAAATCGCTAGAAATGCTGGTCAGAAACCGAACAGCGGCTGATCTGGACAACTTCGCCTGCAACTGGGCAACTTCGCCTGCAAAGCGATGAACTTCGCCTGCAAGCTAAGTTCGCCTGATGAACTTCGCCTGCAAGCTAAGTTCGCCTGATGGCAACTTCGCTGTAAAGTTAAGTTCGCCTAACTGGTAACTTCGTCTGAGGCCAAGTTCGCCTGATGACAACTTCGCCTGAAGCCAAGTTCGCCTGATGGCAACTTCGCTGTAAAGCTAAGTTCGCCTAGCTGGTAACTTCGCCTAAAGCTAACTTCGCCTAAGGTTTAACTTCGCCTAGAGCTAAGTTCGACCGAGGGTTAACTTCGCCTAAAGTCAAGTTCGATTAGAAAATAAATTAAAAATCCAATGAAAAATGTGTTAAGACAGTTAATGGAAATAAAATTTTTCCAAGCTGACCTGGCAGCTCGACCCCAGCCAGGGGCTCTGCCCTTTGGACCCTGCTAGGGGCTGCCGCCCTAGACCCCGCTGCCAGGGGCGCTGCCCCCGGACCCCCCGTTCGTTGTGGGTCATATAAAGATAGAAATACATTATGAGAAGTGATAGTTAATTGATACGTATACTTGTTATAGAGTCAGCCGTGCACAACTGAAGAAAGGGATTACGATTAACGGTGAACGTAACCGTGTTCAGGTGAGTTTCTAGCCCCATTTAGTGTTATGTTTTCGGGGCTGTGTGCATACTCGATATGTTTGTTAATACGCTTATCTAAGAGATAAGTGTATGCCTTATGTGAATGATGTGATATGTATGAATGATTGCTTGATGGTACGTGAACGATCTTCGGATGTTGCACGCACTGTCAGGTTGTAACGCTAAGTATAATGTAAGTATGATATGTTAGCTTATGTGTATGAATGTGATAAAGTTAATAAAAGAAGGAAATGATGGTTGTATGGTAACGAAGAGGGAATCGAACCCTACTAATATTCGAGAACTAGGAACCAAACCCTACTAATATTCGAGGAAAGAGGGACCGAGCCCTAATAATACTCGAGGAAGAGGGTACCGAGCCCTAATAATACTCGAGGAAAGAGGGCACCGAGCCCTAATAATACTCGAGGAAAGAGGGCACCGAGCCCTAATAATACTCGAGGAAAGAGGGCACCGAGCCCTAATAATACTCGAGGAAGGAGGGTACCGAGCCTAATAATACTCGAGGAAGGAGGGTACCGAGCCCTAATAATACTCGAGGAATGTAGGCGTAATGCTCTTTATAACGTAAGATATGAAGGTAAGTTAATACAAAAGAAATAATGAAAGTATGAAAGTATGAAAGTATGAATGAAAGAATATAAGTTTATGTGTATTGTATAGTGTATGATTAACTAGAACTCACTCAGCGTAGCTGACTTTTAGTATGCACGCAGGGTGAGTAGGATGAGGCAGCTCGCTTGAGGAGACACGTGGCAATGAATAAGAGTCTGGCATCTGAAGACTTATGATGTTTTAATTTTAATGCTTTAATGTTGAAAGACAAAGGATGTTTTGAGACAAGTTATGAATTATGTAATGTTTTATGAAAGTTTTATAATTACGCGTAAATGTTTTAATTAACTCTGATATTTAGAACTGTGTTTATGAGTAATCCAACACGAAAGTAGGGCTACCGGTAACGGGGCCTTACAAAATATGTATCGCGTTGTAAGTTATTGGCCCGCCGCATTTCGCGGGTATTCTACTAGTTAATATAGATATTAAAATGAAGATTTAATCTTCCTCACGTAGTTACTGTTAAATTTACTATTCAAATTCTTAATATTTTATTAGTGATAACCATTAAATCACTAGCCATAGATAATAATATGGTATTTATTTTCTTTATTTTACTATTTGTTTCAACTAATTAAAATTCTTAGCAAACTATAACAATAAACTTAGAAAAGTGTCGGTTTTATATATTTTATTGTCGGTTAAACAATTTTCTTAAACTTTGCTTTTATATTTTTTATAATTTGTTTTAACGAGGACCGATACTTTTTTCATGATTTTAAAATATCTCATTGTCGCATGGTTTTACATTCACGTTTCGACGTTTGATACCTCCCCTTTATAATTTTTTTTTGGCTTGCTAGTTTATTTTTACGGATTTGTGATGGTTCGCAGCTGTAACGTGCCAGATTTTTTGGGTTCTACATATGATAATTTTTTTTTTATTTTGGCATTGACATGTTTATTTCTTTTGTTAGTTTCGATGTCATAAGTTGATACAGAATGACTTCACGTCGACTTGCAACGAGTTTGTGTTT
>NW_027497922.1:0-157922 GCF_021521415.1 Bidens hawaiensis | reverse complement strand
CAATTCTCGAATATGACCTTTTTTATTTGATCGGGTTATATTTCTAAAAAAGTTCAGAAGATCACCAAGTCTTGTGTATTTCACATGTGATGTGTAAAATCATATGTTTAAGAAGGCGTAGACAACACATAAAACTCTATACTTATCATTTAAAGTTTCAAAATCATTTTTTACTCCAGCATCCTAATGTAATACACACGTTATAACCAATTACAAATTGTATATAACCGTCACTCGTAATTACATGTACATGATAAAGTTAAAATTATCTTCTTATTTTAGTTTTTCAAAAGACAAATTTCTTTACTTCCAGGACTCAACCTTAGGACAATTGAATGATTAAAAAAAATTGTCTCTATCACAGGACCATCAACCTTAAAACAAAGCTATATTCCTGTTAATTAACCTCCCATTAATCCACCTTATCTAAACCGGCATAATTTGTCAGTTTCAGAACACAAGCATGGAAGAAACATCAATGACAATGATTTTGTCGATTTGAAATTTTAAGGTTTACCAAAAACATCAGGTTCGTTAACGTTCCAGACAAGGAGTCATACAATGTATACGTGTTACAAAGTTGTTGGTCCATTCATTGTGTCTTTTAACTTTTCACTAGATTTTGGTGGTCCCCACACGTTTCTTTTAGTGGACTTCCCATTTTAAGGGTATGACGCGTGTTAGAATATATAAAATTGGTAGGGTTATAATAGTCATTTGAATGGTAGGGAACTTAAAACATACATTTCACATGGTAGTTAAGAAGAGAATTTATCTTTTTCTTATATGTAAATGATTAATGATCAAATGGGTTTATGATTATAAGTATTTTTAAGTAAATTATATCAATTTTGATTTTTTCAAACGACAACTTTCATTAAGTATGACAAACTAACAAGAAACGAGGCCAAGAAAACAACAAGAAAACACATAAAAAGAATAATTACACAAATCTTTCCAACTTAAAGCCTTAATAAAAGATTTATTTTTTATCTAGAAAAAAAAAACCAAAAGTTTAACTTCTTCAATCAACCTACCAACCATAACCTTTTTCTTTTCAAGAGAAACTCATTTATTGTCTTCCTTATACACCATACAACAACATAATAATCCCTTGGAGAACTCTCTTTTTATTACATAGCGGAGCTGTTATATATGACTATATAGGTGCACCAACCGGTTTAAAACTTAAAACTGGTTCGGTTTAGTCAACAAAGTCAAACCCGGTTTCGGTTCGGGTTGAAACCGGCTTCTTACCATGTTACAATCGGTTTCGGTTCGGGTTATGACCGGATTCAGTTAACCGGTTTTTGTGGAGAAAATTACAAACTGGTTCCGAACCTGCGGTTTCAGTCGGTTCCAAACCGGTTTCGACATAATCGGTTTCAAACCGGTTCAAATTTCGGGTCGGTTCGGTTAACCAGATTGTTGTGCCCACCTCTATATGACTAGGTCTCTAACCAAAAAAATAGGGGGGGGGGGACACTATGTGCTAATAAATTGCCACATCTGACTTGCCACCAAGAACTAGATTAACGAAAGCGCAGTTGTTTATAGAGGTGGGCAAACAAACCGGTTAACTGAGCCGACCCGAAAATCGAACCGAAACCGAACCAGTTTGAAACTGATTATGTAGAAACCGGTTTGGAACCGATTGAAACCGCAAGTTCGGTACCGATTTGTAATTTTCTCCACCAAAAGCGGCTTCAAATCGGTTAACCGAACCGAAACCGGTCAAAACCCGAACCGAAACCGATGGTAACATGGTAAGAACCGGTTTCAACCCGAACCGAAACCGATCATAAACCGTTTTGACTTTTGTTGACCAAACCGAACCGGCTTTAACCCTACCGGTTTTGAGTTTTGAACCGATTTGTGCACCTCTAGTTATTTCATCCGGTTCATTAAAAAGGGGTCGCTTGTGAACTTGACCGGAATATTTCTTTGTGCTAAATCTTCCTGAGTTGCAATAGAGTCCAACTCCACTTTCCAAATGTCAATGGTATATAGTTTTGTGTTTTTTTAAGAACGTAAGAATTTGTTTTCAATATTTAAGAAATATACATGTTTATTTCTTATCATTAGGTTACTTATAAAACTTGTCACATTATTACCAAGTAATTAATCGATTGCATGAATAAGAACGGCAAAATGCATGCTAAGATATTTTAATCAATCAATCCTCCAGGGTTTTATAACCTTCATAATATTGTTCATATCAAGATATCATGTGGTTACGTGGGCTAGTGGGTATTCATAAGATATTTGAAATGGCTGGAAAATACACACTTTGATAGGTATATTGCTATACAAAAATATACAATTACAAAGGCTAACACAAAAGGGAAAGAGCTAAAGATAGGGGTTACAAATTAAATACAAAATATGTCCAAGGCTAATCATGTGAAGAGAATACCTATAGTGGGTTAACTAGCCATGATTTGTTCCTTCTTGATTCTTTGAGTTACATTCCTTAATATGCTCGAAGTAAGATGGACAATCAATTTGTAAGTCCGATCTTGGAGAGAAGATAACTGAATCTTGTTCGTGGTAGATGTTTGGTTAGGGAATTGGCTAATTGGTCGTCGCTAGTAATGTGTTTGACCCGTATGGAACGATCTTGAACTTTCTCACGTACGAAGTGAAAATCAAGTGCTAGATGTTTACATACGAGAGTGGAATACCGGGTTGATGAAATATATATTGTGTTGCACTCATATTGTCACAACAGATAGTTGATGTCGAAACTAATTTGTAGCCACGTTCTTTTAGAAGAGATGTTATCCAAATAATTTTCATAGTGGCCGATGCTATAGCATGAAAATCAGCTTCTATTGAGGAGCGTGCTAGTGTACATTGCCTTTTTAAACTCCTAGTAATGGGATTTGATCCCAGATATATGAGATATCCAGTAGTTCTTCGACAATTATCTTTTTCACCCGCCCAGTCGGCATCAATAAAACCATGAAGATGATATGTGGAAGCAATTCTTATTAGGAGACCTTTTAGTATTGAACCATGAAGATATTGGAGCAACCCTTATAAGTTCAAACCAATGTTTAGAAGTCGGTGCATGCATAAATTAAAAAAATTTGTTCACGTTGAAAGAAACATCCAACCTTGTGAGGGATAGATATTGTAAGAACCCAACTAAATCCAGATATTCGGTTGAAGTGTCTAGTTGTATTGCATGGTGCAAGGTGATGGATTTGGAGTACATAATCGGTGTCGGTTTACAGTAACTCATATTGAAACTTATTTATTTTGAATTGATAGGAAGATTCCGGGGGGGGGGGGGGGGGTTGTTGAGGAAGAACTTTAGAAGAGAATTTCAAGGCAAGAGTGGAGATGAAATGATAAACGATTTGAGGTGGTTGATCGGTGATAATGATACCGTCCATTTAAGCGAGGATAAAGATAGGAGAAGAATTCATTGTTTGAATGAATGATGAACAGTTAGAGATGGTGTGTTTGAATGTTTGGAGTGAAGGTAGGTTTTGAGTTCTTCGTACCATGACTGTGAGGCTTTCCGTAATCTATATATGGTTGGTTGAGTTTCCACACATGAGAAGGGAAAGATGTATTATTGAAACCGGTGGATTGTGTCATGTACACATCTTCTGTTAATGTGCCTAGAAGAAACGCATTATTAACATCGAGTTGACGAAAGTTTCAGTTTTGTGATACAACAAGAGATGGAATGGGCCAAAGTGTAGCGTTTTTTTACTATGGGGTTAAAGGTCTTGAAAACATCATTCCTCGGTCGATGATGAAAATCTTTTGTAGTGACTCATGCTATAAGGAGTTCGGATTATATATGGTGAGAAACACCCATTTATTTTTTTTATTAAATTAACGGCTTCTGGTGAGGGAACGAGTGTGCTTGTGTTGTTGTTTTGTTATGTGTCGAATTTTTGTGTCATGGCGTTACGCTATGAGGGTTGTTTTAGGGCTTGGGTGATGGTTGAGAGTTTGGCAATGGGCCTGTTTGTGGCAGAATATAGTTGGAATTCAGAGTTGTGGTAATGTAAATAGGATTTGCGGATGGGAGCAGTGGTGATGAATGGTTCGCTTGTTGGGTTTAAATTAAAAGTGGGTTCGGCTGTGTTGAGGTGTAACATCCGGCCCCTCGCACCACCAATATTGTCCGTTTTACCCATGAAGAGCTCACGGATTTGTTTTTAGTTGCCCAGGTGGAGACTTCCCAGGAAGTCACCCATCCTGCTACTATTTCCACCTGAGCATGCTTAACGCGTTGGTGATTTAAGAGGCAGGGCATTTACTTATGAACCAATGATCTCTCTTGTCCACGACGAATGTGGGATTTGCCAAGGATTTACATGAGGGAATCAGGAAATTGAGAATTAGGTAGTCGTTGAGAGTTAGACTTGGTTTGAGAGTTGTGTTGGGTTTGGGAGTTTAAATCGGGTGGAGAGTTTGGGCTAGTTTGTGAATTTGAATCAGGTGACAAAAAAGAAGGTGAGGGTGGTTTGGTTGAGTTGGATTGAATGGTCTGTTTATGGTGGCTAGAAGCATTTGAGACCAGATGGTGGGTTGGTGATGTTGGATATGATTTTAAATGGAAATTGCTCTTAATAAATTGAACATGGTCGGTGGTGTGGATTTTATCTGTGATGGAATCAAGAACATTATAAAAACTTTGAGATGATAACCAACAAAAATGCATTGTTTGAATTTCGGTTGCAGTTCATGGGAAATGTAGGGTCGACGGCATGGGTACAATGTCAACCAAAGCTTCTTAATATTTCATGTTGATCAGTTCTTCATGTAAGTAATATAAAACATGATAAATATTAAACCGAACCTGTTACAGCATGAAGAGTAGTAACCGCAACAGAGAAGGATGTAGACGACATGGTTGTCAGCTTGGTCGAGTTCCCCTTTAGGATGTATAGTTAAGGATGGTGTTAGGGTTCTTGAGAGGAACCCGGTTTTATGAGAGAGGAGGCACACAAAATTTTAATGTGTGTGTGATTAGGTTATGATGTTAATTTATTTTCTCTCTATATATACACCCAAGGGGAAACCCTTTATTAGCTATTAAGAGTAATATGGCCCATCAACAATTACCAAGCTAATATATAATAAGGTATAATTAATTATTTTGATCTATTATTATATAAATGATAATGATGGCCATATAAATAAATATATAAAATATATTTATTCTTACATTCTCTCACTTGGCCGAGTAATCATTTATTATGAGTATTAGATAAGCCTGATCAGGAGTTAGCACTCATTTTAGTTTTAAACTCAAACTGGAGCAGAAAAATACAGTCATTGAATTGAACATCAGCTCAAGACCCCCATTAATCATACTGCAGTCCTTATTTAAAACCTAAGTAGTTATGATTAAAATTTTCAACTAAACCCTTCAGAACGTTTGATTTGTATAATAATTTGTCTATATGTCATTATGCATGCAGAACATATTAAGAGACATACAAATCAAAACTGATGAGGAAATTTAACAGTTAATCATTCATAGTACGATATGCAGTTGTACGTGGTCGTTAATAAACCCCTCATGATTATAAGCGCTTTCATAATACTTATGGGTAATAGACCTTTAGTTATATGATCCTTAAGCATATCATGAATGTATTCGATATGAAAATTTAGATTCCTCAATTCGTTCATAAATGAATAATTAATTTCATATCAAAATTTAATGCAGCACCTATCAAACTGTTACTGTTTGAGAAAACATGGTAGCTGATGTTATCACAATTAGTCTTCAATATATAAGTTATTTGGAGTTTAATAAAACTTATGAGTCCACTAATAAATATTCAACAACATTTATTGACAACAACGTTGTAATTAATCAACATATTATGTTGTTATGACTTAGGTTGTTGTTATCAGTTCATTATGACTCCTCCATGAGATAGATTTATCTACTGACGTAAGAATATATCTCGAAAATTACATTTTCTTATCTCTGAATATGACAAAGTTTAGAGTAATATACCGGTTTGAATTCTCACTTCTTCTTTTAAATTATAGTCTTTCGTTTCTTTTAAAGATATTTTAATACTCTTTTAGATGTTTCACATTAATCTAGGCATATCTAGTGTGTTACAATTTTGAGTAATATCTGAATGAGTATAGACTTGAACCTACATAAGGCTTCTACTTAATGAAGCATAAGGTAATAATCTCAATGATCATATTATCCTCTAAATAGAGCAATATTGTTTGTTACATGTGTAAGGACCCATTTAAGATAAAACTTATAGAACAAAACTAATGTCCCTTTGGGTCTATCTCAGAATGTTATGATATCTATTATGTAAGGGATATCTTTGAGATATTTCATATCAAAGTGTGTGAACAATGCTTTGACTTATGTAACATATACTTGTCAGAAGAATGTCATCTATATAAGGACAAGTTTGTTTTTAGTTGCTCCCACTCATCTTGAGGTAGGTACATTAATCCACTTGGTTTTTGATGAAAATAATTGTATAAATATTACATCAAATTTTGATGTTTGCATTAACCTATATATGGATTTTATTGACTTATAGACTAAATGTTCATTAACCTTCAGTTTATAACATTTAGGTTGTTTTATAAGCATGTAGATATGTAAGTCAGCTATTAGGGAAAGTTGTTTTAATGTTCTTCTAACGTAGCTCTTTAACTATTATAAGCTACTTGAACAGTGATGATCCTCAAAGAAATGTTTTATAATATAGGTTATAAGATTCTTTGATGATTTATTCCCTTTTGAATCTAACCTTTAATAATCAATTATGCTTCTTAGTGTCTTAACGTTTGTGTTAGGATTTAGTTTAGTTATGAACACCTTTAGGTGATTCAACCAAATCTCAAAACGTTAGCGACTTATGGAGTCAATTATGATTGATGATAATTGTTTAATTATAAGGGGTATGATAATTAAACTTTCCAACATCCAATTCAACTTTAGTTAGGGAGGTTACATAAGCATAAAATTTAGTAGGTTTTAAAACCTAGATGGCCTCCTAAGTTGATTATTGGGTAATTTTAAAAGTCTCAGTTTTATGGATTAGCTCTTAGTTAGTTTGCTATCATTTTCAGGATCTAAGTGTGTAAGATTTGGCGCAGTATGGTGTACAAGAGGTGTAATTGGAGTCATTATAAAGACTTTTACCGCTCCCACTGACCTTAGAAACCTTTAGGAAATTAGCATACTTAGGGTCAGTATTTAAAGACCAATAGATTCTAACAGAGAAACAAGTTAATAATATAAGTTGTTGCAGTTTCTCTTGGTGAGGATTAATTTAGTAAGAAATCTGAATTTGTCAACGTTTAAACAACAATGAAACTTTTGTAAGAGTAGTAGTAAATTATACAAAGATAAGTTTTGATGAAATAGTGTAGTGATGGAGCAGTGTCTTGTACAAGAGGTGTAATTACGATAATATCAAGTTTTCACTCCCCACCTCTTGCAAATCTTGTAAGTTATGATTGAGACACTTAAGGCTCCCACTAATATTCGATATCTCTAGGAAAACTACATGAGAAGTTTCAATGATGTACATGATGTGGGAATTTGTCATACATACGTTAGACTTAATTTGATTTCCTTTGTGTCATAAGAAACTTAGGGACATATTTAGAAAAAATCATATTAAGTATATATGAATGGATCTTTTTAAGACCATGAATGATAGAATACATATTAGATACAAGTAAATAGCATGTTAAATGATAAAATAATTACGTCTGAATATTCCGTTTGAATAATTTCCACTAATTTAAGTGAAATATAACTTTTGGTGGACCCATACTTATTTCTTAAGCCAAACAATTTTTAGGGCATCTAACACATGATTTAAATCACTAAGATTTAAATTATATGAAAAATCACCCTCATCAACCATGTCATGATTTCTCATGAAATTTGGTTTTAATGGATGAATTTTATAGGTCTCATATGTCTTTTGTTAAATTTTTTATTTGGAAGATAACAAAAATTGTGAAAGTATATGGTATTATCTAGTTCTATTTCATAAATGTTTCAATCCGGATATTGATAACAAATAATATGAGAATTTAAGGTAAGAGTGACTTTATGTTGGCTATACAAACCTCATAACTGTCATAATGTAGCTTAAGTTTTGATAATAAATTCTGATTAATATCCAGAATATTGAAGGTATCATAAAGCGTAATTAAAAGACAATTTACCATGGTTCTAATAACCTTAACATGTAAATTTGTCACTAACACTCATGTTAGTTATTTATTGATTTCGGGTAAACATATAGAACTAGACACAACCAATCATGTGTTAATGGGAATATTAGGATTAGCAGACTAAAATATCATTAATATACAACTATCAATTTAGCCAGTTGTTCTTTTGAAGTATGGATTGTCTTGTTGCTTATGCCTAATCTAATGATATATATTTGCAATGAGACTTCTCCTTAGAGAACTTATATCTGGAAGTAATACTTGTGTTTTGTCTATAAACCTTAAAATTATCCTCTCTTAGGTTTTAGTGGTAGTGAGTTGAATAACATCTTATTTCTAGCACCAGACATTTCTTTTCGTGTACATATGTTGCTGATCAACACACTCATTTTCATTTGTTACTTCTGAGTGTTATAGTTGATTTGTAAGGCACCAAATTGTACTAAAAAATGCATTTATTTCCATGTGTAAGCCCTTAATTTTATGGGTCATGGTATTTTACATTATGATGTATTCGGTAATACCATTTAACCTTATAGTTAGAATTTTCAAGAAAGAATGCATGCATCTTATGAGTTATTTTGATTAGTCTTAGGAAAAACTAAATCAAGAATAACTCTAGTGATAGCATTTATTTAAATAAATTATTGATTATCATTATTATAAGAGACATTATGATTGACGCATCCCATTTGTTATGCTCTAATTTTTAATATAATGATTGTTATTAGAAAGAGCAGTAGGATAACCATATCAAGTCTTAATGAATAATTAAAATTGAGAAGAGCTAAATGTTATTAAAACTCTTTATAAGACAAAATTCAATTGTATATTAAGATTAGAGTGGATGATTTGGATGAGATCGTTATTTATGGAAGAAAATATAGTGAGTAATATTATGTGATATTAAAATAATATAGATTAAAGTTTATGATCATTAGATTAATGAAGGATCATTAATGTGAGGATCATTATATTTTATTGAAGATGTGATATGTCTATTATTAACATCAAACTAATAGACTATAATTAATAGTTCTACTTAAACAAAAAATAAATCACCTTTGGGCAGAATTAAAATTTATTTAAGTATATGTGCAAAACAATTGTAACGCATCACCTTTGGGCTAAAGTGAGACAATTATTTTAATTATGCACGGGCTAGTTTTGCTAAATAAAAATGTAACAAATTACCTTTGGGCAGAAGTGAGACATTTGTATCATGTTAGGCAAAACTAACAAAAGCTTTTCAGTTATACTTGAATGATAGGGTAAATGTAACTCATCACCTTTGGGCAGAAGTGTTACATCAAAAGTTCATTCAAGTTAAGCCTTTATGTTTTGTAAAATTTTATAATATTTAAGGTTTACAAAACATTTAATTAGTTAATAGCGGAAAATGTTTAGAGTAAGGATTTTTAAGTTTCCGGTAGGAGCTTATTTTGCGGAATTAGTTCTCGGAAATTTTGGATTCTCGAGAATTGCCAGTTTCCGGCTTTTAGTGGGTTTTTCAGTATTTGGGTGTTTACATGATTTTATGGAGTTTTATGGAAAATGTTGATTCCGGAATTAGTGAGTTTTCGGGTTTATGGGTTATTACCCCAAACCATTTTAGAAACTCATAAACTCTTAGAACACATAAGCTATTTTAAGCCCATAATACATGATTTTTAAATAGCCCGTGAACTCGTAAACTGGTTTAAGCCCTTAACCCATGATCTTTATTAACTAAATTAATAATGATAAGATTTGGTTCAAATCATTTTAATGATTAACAATTATATTTGTTTCCTATTTTAAGGGGATTCAAATCTTTTAAGAAAATATTAAAACTTCTAAGTTATCCAAGATTTGAAAAAATATTTACCTAAATAATCATTAACAAATATAAATATAGATTTTGAACCAACATATGTATAATTTTCGAGAATAATGATGAACACGAAGAACATCATCGAAAATTTTAACAATTAAACATAAAAAAAACTTGGAATCGAAATCTTTAAACATGAAATTAACAGATTTCGAAAATATTAGAGTTTACTAAATTTGAATTTTAACGATTTTAAACAGTTTCATGTATTGTTTTCGTAATAGATCATGAAAAAAAAGAAACCTAAAAAATTAGGATTTATCAAATTTTAGTCCATGTCTTCTGATTCAATTCCAGATTTACGGAAAACATGAAGAACTGATTAATCAACATCACTCTGATGCCACATGTTGATGTGTTCTTCATGTAAGTAATATAAAACATGATAAATATTAAAACGAACCTGTTACAGCATGAAGAGTAGTAACCGTAACAGAGAAGGATGTAGACGACATGGTTGTCAGCTTGGTCGAGTTCCCCTTTAGGATGTATAGTTAAGGATGGTGTTAGGGTTCTTGAGAGGAACCCGGTTTTATGAGAGAGGAGGCACACAAAATTGTTATGTGTGTGTGATTAGGTTATGATGTTAATTTATTTTCTCTCTATATATACACCCAAGGGGAAACCCTTTATTAGCTATTAAGAGTAATATGGCCCATCAACAATTACCAAGCTAATACATATAAGGTATAATTAATTATTTTGATCTATTATTATATAAATGATAATGATGGACATATAAATAAATATATAAAATATATTTATTCTTACATTTCATAGTTTGGTTGTTTGTTGAATAGGTGGTGATAGGAAGATGTATTTTGTAATGTGGGGGTGGGAAGACGAATGATAAGATAGGCCAAACGAGAATGGCTAATTTTGCATGAGAAAGAAAAGAGAGACCGGTTTTAACAATGTGTCGATGTCTTTGTTCGACATATTTGGAGCCATTAAGATAAAGATTAAGCAAGTCCTAAGAGGAAGGAAACATTATGAAGGAAATATGGATGTATTAGAAGGATTTGGGAAGAGTTTGGATAACAAACCCAAAGACGATTCTAAAACTGAGCATGAAGATTTGAAAGCGCTCAGAAAATGAGTTACGGGACCCATAGTATATGAATTTTGGGTTGATCTGCGTGAATTTAAAAATATGGTTTTCTTAGCCCTCGTGACACGCGGGGTGTGGTGTTTGAGTTTTTGTGGCTTGCAAAGATCTAAGTTTATGGAAAACATGGGCTCGACTATTTTGTCTATAGTGATATGTGAGCAATGAATATAACTCCCTTGCAACGCGCGATGTACTTAAAAGACGGAAAACAACCTAATCGGTAATATTAGTGTTATTCAGCCCCGATTTGACATAACTTTCATTCCAGCGGCTATAGGGCGAATTTAGAGTTTCGCCACCATCTCTAACCTCTCCCGGCCATGGTTTCATCCATTGTCACTCAAGTAGACATAAGGTTTATTGTATTTGAGATGTTTCTTAGCTAAACGCCCCATGATCTTCTTCGGGTGAAAGGGTTTGTACGTTGAACATTTGATTTGTGCTTTTACTAGATTTGTTAACTCGTTAAATTTGAAATCCAATTGTGGTCTATCGTGTAAAGGATTCGGTTGCATTTCGTTTTTTTTTTGTTTTGTTTTGGTCGTTTTTCTATTCGGTTCAGTTTCGTTTTGGTTTTGTTTTGTTTCGTTTCGGTCGATTTGGTGTTTTTGTTTTATATTGATTAGTTTTTCAGTTACACTTCGTTTTTTTTTTGTTTCGTTTTGGTCAGCTTTTCGGTTTCATATCGGATTTTTTGTTTCGTTTTGGTCGTTTTTTTATTTCAATTCAGTTTCGTTTCGTTTTGGTTTTTGTGTTTTGTTTTGGTCGGTTCGGTGTTTTTGTTTTGTTTTGATCAGCTTTTCAGTTGCATTTCGCTTTTTTTTTATTTCGTTTTGGTCAACTTTTCTGTTTCGTATCGGTTTTTTTGTTTCGTTTTGGTCGTTTTTCTATTTCGATTCAGTTTTGTTTCAGTTTGGTCGATACGGTGTTTGTGTTTAGTTTTGGATAGCTTTTCGGTTGCATTTCGTTTTTTTTGTTTCGTTTTGGTCAGTTTTTCGGTTTCATTCCAGTTTTTTTTTGTTTCGACTTGGTCGTTTTTCTAAGTCGGTTCAGTTTCGTTTTTGTTTTTTTGTTTCGTTTTAGTCGGTTCGGGGTTTTTGTTTCGTTTTGATCGTTTTTTGGGTTTCGGATGAGTTTTGTTTCGCACGTGATAGTTTGGGTACTTTGAATTAGATAAATTTTGGATAACTTGGATATTTTGTATTGACCCATTTTAACCTATAAATGAAACTCACTTGTATATTTCCAAACCATCCTGACCCACTTGAACAATTTTTATGATTCATCCTAACCCATATTACTTTTAAAGTTTATCTATCTTGACCCAAAACAATCCATTTGGGTTGGGTTTGCCACCCTTAATGTTAATAATATTGTATTTATTGTAGGGGTGGCAAAACAAACCCAAATGGGTTGTTTTGGGTCAATATGGATAATTTTAAAAAATGGGAATGGTTAGAATGGATCAAAAGAATTTTCCAAGAAGGTCAAGATGAGTTGGGGAAATACTAATTACTTTTAATTATAGGTTAGAATGAGTTTGTTTATGGGTTAATAATTAGAATGGATTAAAACAAGCTCAATCCAATTTTATTTTAAACAAAACCCACGAAACCAAACAGGAACCGAAAAGATACCGAAACAGATCGAAATGAAAAAAAGCAAAACCAAACAAAAAAAACCCCGAAAAAATCAACCTGAACCTATGCAACCGGTTTTTTTAATAAACGAGGATGATGGGGTTTTGGTTTTTTTACATTTTGCATTTTTTATTTATATTTTGAGATATTATTTTTTATTAATTTTTTTGAATATTTTTTTGATGGGTTTTTAAAACCCTTTGTATTTTAACCTTCACTTGGGTCAAGATGGGTTAACTTTACCCATCTTGACTCATACCCATCCTAACCCTCTATTTTAAAAATCAGTCTGGACCGATACCCATCCTGACCCATACCCATTCTAACCCATCACCCAAATCCAACTCAACCCACTCACATTGCCACCTCTAATTTAATATAATTATTCCTAGTATCATTCATTTCCTTAGCAAAAAGTTTGTTACTATTAATGTGTATATGTTGGACAACAATAAGTTGGAAACAATCTCTCACATACCACAGTAAGGTCTCACTTTTGGATCCAATCTCAACCGTATTTTACCTAACCTAAAACAAGTGATGGTGGCTGAGGCAGTTAGGCTACCGGTGTTGTCTGTAGTTGTAAATATTTAGGGTCACCTTTTACAATTAGATTACCATAAATAGTCAGGCTTTATTCATTATTCATTAAAAAGTTAAAAACAGTTTACCTCTAAGGTGCTTGTGAACACCTGTCATAAACAGCAACATGTGAAAGATAATATCTAGGAGTCTATACTCTTTTTAGATAATATCTAGAAGTCTATACTCTTTTTATTTTTTTCTCATCCACTATCATCTCTAATTATTTACCTTTATGTTGTTTCAATTGTTTAGGTAAAAACATAATTTCAAATGAATTGAGGACTCCAATTATATTCCTCCAATTGTGCATGCCGTTATAATAATATTTGAACCCACCTCCTTTTATCTTGTCAACATTCAACTTTTTAGATATTTTCATACATTATTGTTCATTTTCATCCCAGAAAAGGTAAAAGATAATGAAAACAACACTTGTTGGATAAACTTTATCATTACAATGTATAAGCAAAGGGGGACAATTTAAGAAATAACAAAGAAAACAAATCGCAATCTTTGATGGTAGTACACGGGTTGTTTAGCAATCAAGTTCTAGTCGAGCCAACGTTAATTTGGACTTGAACGAATAACTATACGAGGCTAGTTGGCCCAAGTCAATATGGTCTAGCTCATTTCAACTTGAGCGACTTATGGCTTGGTGAATAGAATTTATTTTAATTTTTTCACCGTGTCTGCTTATACAACTCCATGATAACAAGTTAACTTTTATAACATTTGAGTTATCTGGATTTTCAATATACGAGAAACTAAGATATTAAGAATGAGTTTAAAAATAATTATATCAACAGGTGAGATACTTTAGCTAGTAGTTGGTCCAGGAAAATATAAAAGCCAACTAGCTCAAGATAAACTCATTGTCGGGGTATGCTACTAAGAACCCTAATTTATTATGTTTTGGGCTTATTTTATTATATGGGCTAATACATTTGTTATTGGGCTGAGGGGGTTTCGTGGAGGTAACCCTAACTGGGCTAGGCCCATTAGGGTACCATGATGGTGGCCATGAGGCTCCTTATATAAGGAGGTCTCCACCTCCTTATCAAGGGTTGGCAAATAGCTCAATAAGAGCCACCACCATATTTTTGTGTCTGTGAACAAGAGATCCTCTGGATTTCTTAGCGGTCACCTCCACACCCCCAAAAGTCACAGCAGATCACAGCAGCGGTTGGAGCAGAAGCAAGCAAGTCGTGGTTCGTTCATCTCGAAGTCCGTGGAAACATCGTCATGGGTCAGGTCAGATTCATTTCACGTTTCTACACTCATCAAAATTTTAATTAAATGATATACAAACAAGTTACCAATATGTGAACTTTTAAACTGTAAATTATTATAAACTTACCATGAATTTTTTTATTTTTATTTTTTGAAAAAAAATAAAAAATTGATCCGGTTCTATTACGTAAAAGATCAAGCATTACATAAAATTTAATTTTATTATTTGTTTCTTTTTTTAACGGCTAAACGCATTAATCTATCCCAAGGGAAAACTACTCCAATGCAAAGTTTTGAATAATGGTTTTCACTCTCAAAAACAAAAGCCTTTACATACTATGATTATTGACCTTTTTAACGCATGTCAAAAAATAGATATAAATGGATGACACTTTAATCGAATTAAACGTCATCATGTTATTATAACAAGCCACTTTTCAGTAAGAAATACCTCATCCCAAATATCATTAATGCTTTCTGGGCGTATTGCCTATTGAGAAGAGTAGGGAATTGTTTGATACGCATGAATGCTTGACGAAATTATTTCATTCACTCAATTTTTTAGTTGTTTTTAGGATTTTAGGTTAATACAAATCTCTCATGGTTCGGGTTTGGATTATTCGGGTTCAAATTCTTTTAGATTGGTTAATCAGGTTTTGAGTCTCTAGGAAAGGAAAGGAATAATAAAAAAAATCAAAAAGTTGAATGCTGAAACTAAAGCAATATGTTATTCTTTACTTGTTACATAAATAACCAAATAATAAAGTAACATAAGCCGGAAAAATAACATATTCTTCAATTACGGTTGTTATTATTCATAAATAGAAAAGGTATGTAAACACTAAATAGTCGATCAACCAAAATAGCTGTAACAACGTGAAAATTTCGAGTTCAAAGTATCAACTTTCTAAAGTATAGGGACTAAAATTGCCAACTTCCAAACTTGAGGGTTTTAATTGAAAATTCTGATTTCTTGACCCATCGCGCTACGCGATGAGTCAGAGGAAAGCCCCATCGCGTATCGCGATGGGGTACCTGACACATTGTGACACGTGTGTCACGTGGCACACGGTGGCAGCGTCTGCCGCCACGTGGTGACCGCCACGTGTTGCCACGTGGAGCGGCGTCTGCCACGTGTCGACACGTGGCAGACCTACCCTCTACGTCAGCAGACCTATATCGCGGTACGCGATAAGTCTGCTCAGGGACCCATCGTGTACCGCGATGGGGACCAAAATATCGCCTATAAATAGTAGCCATGGGGTGTTCACATTTCATCATCCAAACTCAGCTCTCACCTCTCTCTACTCTCTCTCTAGATTTACCTCGATAAGCGTGCCATAATCCATCGTTAAGCGTGTCCCGAACCTTCGTTTGTGTACCAACGTTTCCTTGGAGTTCGTGCCACCCGCCACCTACATTCAAGCAAAGGTGTTTGCTATAATGGCGATGAATCTCGTAAAGCGTGTCAACGAGTATTAAAGATTTGGCGTTCCTCGATTTGTGTGTCGAGCAAAGTAAAGCGGTGTTGGAGTGCTGCCCGTGTCCCTATAGTTTCTATATGCCACTAAGGTTAGGCGTAATGATGAATTCAATATAATTCAATATTATATTAAAGGCTTAAGCCTTAATTCGAAGTTATACTCGATACCTCGATAAAAGAAAAGAAAAGAAAACATAACAAATAAATGAATAAAAGATTACTGAATATTGAGATAACATATATATGTGTATAAGTATATATGTATATATTCTTTGTTATGAAATTATTATTTAATGAATAAGAGTATTCTTAAATAATAAAAGAAAAAGAATACGTTTCTTGGAGAAGAAGAAACGTCGGGGTTTTAATATAAACTAAAGGTTTATAAACTTACTTTTAAACTAAAGGTTTTTAAGTAAATAAGAATTGAACTAAATGTTCAATCGAGGATTGAGATATAAGACTAAAGGTCTTAAGCCGGATTGTGTATCCGACTAACAAAAAGTTATACTCGTACTATAGGTGCGAGATAACAAAGAAGAGGGAAAGACCCTCGGACAGTGTATTGAAGCTGATCCAAAAGAGAAGGCTATACTCGTACTATAGGTGCGAGATAGCAAGGGAAAGACCCTTGGACGGTGAGTGAAGCCGATCCTAAAGAGACAAGGTGAATACGCCCCCAAACTTTTACTCATTTAAAATGAGTCAAACATGTTATTCGAAATTATTTACAAGGAACTATGTGTTCCTAAAACCGTTATAAATAAAGGGTATAAACCTAGCCCTCAGGCTGTGGTATACGTATGTCTGGATCCTTACATAGGTGGTACTATGCGATGTATGGGCATGATCGCACCACCCTTGGTCATAGGACGCTCTCCTGCAAGGAGTACGACCTTATGTGTATATTTACGGGTACTTAACTAAGTCGAACGCTGCGGTGTTTGCTGAGGTGACCTAGCGTAGAGGCTCATATTTATAACGTGTTAATTGACTTTGTTATTCCTAAGCCACGTTGGGCCGATGCAGGCGTAGTCTCGAGGGGTAATAAAGTAAAAGAGTTATTTTTGCGTCAGCGTGTTCACCAGCATTCGTTGCTGACGTATTTTCTTACATTTTGCAGGTGAACAAAGTTAGAGCTTGGCATGACGAAGTACTAATATCCGATGGCTCAGATTCTTTTTGTGAACTTAATGTTTTAATGTGGTGGTTTTGTAAATATAAACAAATAACCTTTTGTTAACTTAAACGGGTGTTTATAATCCCGTCTTTTGAATATATATAAATGTTATATTTTCGATCCTTAAAGTTGGATGAGACTTCCGCAAACTAACGCAACTCTGATTTATTTACAAACACGATACCAAGTTGTGGGTCGCACTCCTAGGCCTTGGAAGGGGGTGTGACAATAGGTAGGTTGAGAACATGTGGAATGTGTAGAGTGTTCCGTATACGCTATACCTAATAATGATATGGCGCCTATACCTAATAATAATATCATGTTTTTTAACAAATAGTTTTTACAGGTTTTTCAGGTTGATCTGAAACCTAGATATCAAACCGAGTTCATTCGTTTGGGTTAGGGGTTGCATTCTCTCGGGTTTGGGTTTTTCGAGTCGGGTTAGCTTAGGTTCTGGTTCGAGGTTGCCTTCTCTACTCCATTTCATTACTTGGGACATCAACCTCTAGTCTGATGGTTCTGCGAGTCTACAACGTACGTAGGTAGGAAAGGGTTGGCTTTTTTCTTATTTTATTTTGTTAAATGTTAGTGGGTATTGTGCATATATCATTCAATGGACTTAATATAATCAAAGACACAAAGTTTGAGTAGGTTTAATTTTTCAAACGGGCGTTTAAAGTAGATTCTTGAGGTGTTTGTAAAAAAAAAAACCTTGGGCTCTTGGGAGATTGGACATTCGGTAGTTGTCCTCCCACGTCCTCCCCATTAGCCTACCATGCAGACCATAGAACTTCACAATTAAGCGTGTCAAAACAAGAGAAGTCAATAATAGATGACACTTTGAAAAGTTTTTACTTAGGCAATAATTAACAACTCATAAGCTTTTTTTAACCAAACGAATATTGTTGGTTGACATGAAAGGTTAAATATTACAAAGTTTTATGTATTGTAAGAATAAAAAATCAATATACAAAAAGTGTTTTTAGTATATTATAAATTAAAACAATAAAACCACGCTCCTTTTTTTTAACGACTAAGAAAATTTAAATAATAATAAAAACAACAAAACCACACTCTACCAATAAAAAGAAAAAGGACAAAAGGGTGTATGATAATTGGTGAAGGCCCTGAAGGGTGATAAATGCCATTTCTATGTCCTTTTAGGAGTCAACTCCCACCAAAACACATAGGTGGGTCGAATTTGAGTGGGCCCCTCTCTCACACAAACAACTCTTCACTAACCTACATCTGGCTTCAAACCACCACTAATCAGCCCCATTACAATTAGGGGGTGTTTGGTACAGAGAAAAAGAATGGGAATAAATGGAAATAGAAATGGGAGAGAAATGAAATTGGAGAGAAATAGAAATGGGTGGAGAATTGACAATCATTTCCTTTGTTTGGTACAATAGAGAAATGGGTGGAGAAACGGGAGCAGAGACGTGATTAGGGTTCCGCCTCGGCATCATCATGGTGGAGAAATGGTGGCTCAGAGACGCGTCGCAACACCGCGAACGGAGTAGAGCGTCATCATCATCGCCGCGCAACATCAACACCGCGATTTAGGGTTCCGCCTCGCAACACCGCCTCGCGAAGGGTTTCGTTTTGGCTCAGAGACGCGAACGGACGTGGCTGCGGCGTCGGCCGCCGTGCCGGACGTCGGCATCATCATCACCATCGCCGGTCGGAGCATCATCATCATCATACGCGAACGGAGTAAAGCAGAGACGCGATTTAGAAGCAGAGAGAATTCCATTTCTCTTCCAAATGGAGAGAATTGGATTTCTCTACTTTTTGCCTACACCCAATTCTCAGAGAAAACCAATTCTCCGCCTAACTCTCCCAAACAAGAGAAACCTAATTCTCCACCCTCAAATCTCTCTACCAAACACCCCCTTATAACTTTATCCAAAACCAACCCTTTCAAATAAAATAGTATAATAAATAATAATATGTGTAGGGTTGACAAACAAGCATAAACCATGCGGAGAAAACCAAAACATAAACCATTTGAAACGTGTAATATGACGAGTATTCAAGTATGAGAGACAATGATTTTGTCTTTAAAACTTTCATTGGTTTGGGACATGTCTTGATAAAGGATTAGTTTTTATAAAATTTTCATGGGTTTAAAATAGAGGTATAAAGTATTATTAGAGCGATTCATAGCTCATTCTTTATCCATATCCGTATAATCATATCAGAAAGAATATTTTCTCACTCACTTTTAATTAAATAATATTTTTAAGTATTATCATTATATTTACACTCTACTCTGCTCATAACCACTTACAGAAAATATTTAAAAAGTTATACAGTGTGAATATGTATTCTCAAATTTAAAATTTCATATAATATTTTTTCTCTCATCTACTCACAACCACTCTTAATCACATTTTATAATTTGCAAAACCTCTATATAGAGAATGAGTTATGAATGTTGCTAGTGATTTCATGTTTTAGAGTCCCCTTAAACCAATTACCATCTACCATGAAACCAACCAACTCATCACTTTTAAATACATATAATAATAACCTAATTAACAACTAATTGTTAGTAGCAATTTGGAATTAAAGAATGATTTTAATTTGAGTTTAATTTGCATAGAATCGCCCGTGTTAATAACTGATTAAGGTAATTGATTTTAATTTGAGTTTAATCTTAACCTCTCTTTTTTTTTAAATGCATAATTTGATTGTTTTCAATTCATCTTTCTTTTTTCTTGAGGTGGTTCCACATGTAGCCTTGTAAGACTTTTAAGGTAATTGGATACTTAATTTTAAGGTTAGTTTGATTTTCCTTATGATAAGATTAAGGATACTAACTTTGATTTTTTTTTCTTTTGTCCGATTATTGTCACCTCTAGTTTAGATGACTTTTAGTGATTATATTATTTGAGTATTCATTTTGTTTGCTTGATGTAGCCAACTTTAGTTTAGATAATTAAATTGTTAATGTTATTACGTCAGAATGAAACTTTATTTATTAGGTCATGTTGATAGTGTTAAGTAGGGCCGTCTCAATATTTATGGAGGCCTAAAGCGAACTAAATTGTTGAGGCATTTTTGAAAAATTCATTTGATGTAAAACCTCCTTTTTTCCTAGGCCTGGGACTGGCAATAATAAACTAATAAGTTTATAGTTGGCGGAGTTAAAATTTTTATGTTTCCTTAACCTTTTAGATTGACCCGATTCAAACTTTCGAATTGTATTTGACATTATAAAAAAATCTAACTATAAATAATCCAATATTTTAACCATCGGCTGCCATTATCTTCCATCCTTATTTTTATTTTATTTTTTCTACTATGGGTATCATGATACAAGAATGAATCAATCATTAATGCATGGGCATGGGCATGGACCTCACTCTTACCTTGTGACTCATCAACAAGTTCTTAATAAAAAAACACAGATTTAAAAAATGTAGTCATAATCCATATAAAACTAGAGGCCTAAAAATATTAGAGGCCAAAAGCCATTACCTTATTTGACTGGCCCATGGGTCGGGCCTAGTGTTAAGGCAATTGGATTACAACTTCCATATATAGAAAAAAATTTACTTCCATTTTCTAGAAAATGATGCCTAATATTAGCAAATTATAAAGTTAGCGATTTTGAATTTTTTGTATCAATAGTAATTAATTTGGTATAAATATTATAAAAAGTGAAGTTAACCTTGAGTATTTCAAGGAGCTTAAAAAGGTGGTTATCTAAAGAGATTGAAGAAGCTAGAAACTTGTCATTGAAGACAATATTGATCATGTGTTCCATCAAGTAACCAAATAGGTCTTGTTCTAAGCCTAGAGAATTTAAAGTTCGTTATATTTTTTTTATATATCTTTGAACAAGTGAGTTTCCCTTAACACAATATTTAAACAATGAAAACAATATAAAAAAAATACATCTTGGTTTTTGTTTCTTAAAACGTTGAACGAATCCGTAGAAAGAAACCATTTTTACATTAAAGTTGTTAAAGTTATAGTTACAGTCTTCAATGTCACAAGAAATTTAATAAGTTAACAATGATAGATATTGAAAACGATATACTAAAAAATGTGAATTCTTATGAATTGATCAACACGAGGGTGTCCGGATT
This sequence comes from Bidens hawaiensis, assembly GCF_021521415.1. Lineage (NCBI taxonomy): Eukaryota > Viridiplantae > Streptophyta > Magnoliopsida > Asterales > Asteraceae > Bidens > Bidens hawaiensis. The sequence continues at coordinate 136,506 of NW_027497922.1, read as the reverse complement.
TTATTACTAGTGGGTACTTGGGTTGGTGGGTTTTTCCTAATACTGGAGATAACTTGATGGTGTTTAAGGGCTCTATACTGGATTGGACCAGTTGACGGTAGTCTTTTGTCATCAAATCACCCAGTACAGCATACCTAGATAATTATTTATTTATTGACTGTTAAATAAAAGTATTACAATTATACCGTCAATGGTAGGGATGTCATAACATGTCGGACACGACACGATAAGACACGATGACTAGTTGTACTAAACATGAACACGACATGATAACTAATCGTGTCATTTTTTCGTAACACGAACTTGTTTAGTAACCAGTTAACCAATTAATATATGTTAAGGGAGTTGTTTAAACATACAATGAATAATACATGTGTAATGAAACAAAAATTTTCTAAACAAGCACAAAAATCTTAATTAATACATTATCCATAACATATTTGAAACAATCACTTACATTCTTTAGCATATATGAAACAAAAACCGCAAATACATAACGTACTTGAAACAAAAGCCATAAAACAAATTATAACATTCATTAAATATATAATATTGGGTTATGACGGACATGAGTGAAATGTCGTATATAAGTATACATTTAGGTTTAGGACTTTAGAAATGTATATTTATTTATTTAAATTAAAAAATCTAAACAGGTTATTAACAGGCTAACATGTCTTTAACATGTTAGGACACATTTTAACATGTCTTAAACATGTCGACATTTTTAAGACACGAAATCTGTTAAGCTTAAACTCAAACCTGTTAAAACCCGTGTCGTGTCGTGTTAGCCCTAATCAATGAGAAAAAGTTGACGGCAGGAGGTGGGCCCCTTTTAGGGTGAATGAGTGATTAGGGATGGCAAAAATCCCCGAATCCGACGGGGAAACCCGAAAACCGGCTTATTTCGGGTCGGGTCGGGTTTTGTTTTTTCGGTTTCGGGTCGGGTTTCGGAGATTGTTTCGGGGATTGTTTCGGGTTCGGGTTCGGGTTCGGGTTCGGGTACCCCCGCCCCGACCCGCCCCGATATAATATATAAATATAAATATAAATAATATATATATATATATATATATATATTAAAAACCTACATCCAGACATCTTAATTCTTACATGTTAATTTTGACTAAAATAGCTTGAGGTCAACCAAATCCAACACCAATGGTGAAGCGATAACTTGCACCGCCGCAATCCAAGCACCGCCACACGCCCACACCACCTTGCGTCACTGCCTCCACACCACCTTGTGTCGCCGCCTCCACCCGCCATCGCACCAGCTAGCACCGATACCGCACATCCACCACTGGTTGTTGCCGCTGCTACATAATCAATATGTAAGTTTTGTGATGGATTCTTGAACAGTTGACCATAGACTTCATAAGCATATTACTAAGGTTTTGGTCAAAATTACCCAGAATAGTCAATTTCGGGTCGGGTCGGATCGGTTTCGGGTTTTCGGGTTCGGGGACGGGGCGGGTCGGGGGGGTACAAAAAACCAAACGGGGAATCCCCGAATTAAACCCGACGGGTAATGGGGCGGGTACGGGGATGGTTTTTGGTTTCGGGTTCGGGTTCGGGTTAAGCAAAACCCGCCCCAAACCCGCCCCGTTGCCATTCCTATGAGTGATCGTGGGTTGAAAGAAGCATACAATTGGGTCTAATAATCAAATGGCCTTTCCATGTGCCATCTCAAACAGCATATGGGCCATCTTACCTTATCTTATTTTACACTCCAAAAGTAACAATCACTTGTCTTTTTTCACAATAATTACAATCACCATACATAGACGTAATTTATGTGTAACCAAATTTGCTTTGATTATTCTACTTTAATCATAAGGTTCTGTTTGGTAGCATTTTAATGGCCATTAAAAGACTATCTCTTAATGGTTAAGAGGTAGCCATAAGTCTGATAGTTAAGAGGTAGCCTCTTAACCATTCAGACTTAGGGGCTGTTTGCTATCGCCTCTTAATGATTAACTCTTAACCATTCAGACTTATGGTTATCTTTTAACCATTAAGAGGTTATGAACCGTTAAGAGGTAGCCTCTTAGTGTTATATGACATAAACTCAACTGAGTATACTTGGTTATTGGGGAATAAGGGAATACGAAAGTGTAAGTGTTTGTTCTTCTTCTACGTTGCTATTTACAGTGAATAGATTACGGTTGATTTGAATCATATCGTTTGCTTTGAATAAGTTGGATTTCGGGAATGCCAATCTTGCATTAAATTTCGTTTGTCTGAATCTATCATAAGTAATAATAGAGCCTCATATGTTCTACGAAAAAATTTAAAATAAAATGCTCATACCATTTAGAAAAGTAGACGAAGAAGATAAAAAACAGTACAAACTGAAAAGCAAGAGACCCTAACCATCCATGATGAATATGTACAAACCACAATTGAATTCTAAGCCACAATTGGGTATGATTGATGCTTTTCTTGTGTACGTAAAGCTGCAACTCATTTATATGAATTAATGTAACAATTGAATATTCATATGTAAAGGAAAATGTGTAAGGATAACTTTGATATTATAGCATATCAAGTACTTGTAAATGGATAATTGATCACAACCAAGAGTTTTTATTTATTAATTAATTTATTTATTTACTTCAATCCATTATCTAAAAATTCATGAGATCCGTTACTACGTTGTTAGCATAACCGACCAGGTAAATCGCAAATTATGTTGGACATGTGACATTCAAATTAAGATAAATTATGGTTTCAAACCAGTTGAAATACAGATATTAGACTTTTGTTACTGTGGAATCAAGTGTATATCATCATACCACCACTCAGAGTTTCCGTTTTCAAAGAGTTAATCACCTCATAACGGTGATTTCTTACTTTTCTTGTAATCTGAACCCGGAACCTTTCGGTGACTAAGAGGTTTTGCCTCTATTATTGGACCACCAACACCAAAACAAAAAATTTATGATCATTTGAAAAATTGCCATCCGAAATCTCCTCTCGCACAAAAAACTATGGTTACGTACAAACCTTTAACACGAAAGTTTATCTATCTTTCACACGAAAGTTTATGCATTTGTGTTTGACACAAAAGTTTCATATGAAACTTTCTTTTGTTTTTCAGTCATGTCTAAAACAAGTGGTTTCTGTGAATACTATTTTTACTTTCGTTGATCATCTTGAATTGTTACTTGATTCAAATAATTTTGATGGTTCAGCTTTTTTCATGCTGATTTTGACACTTCATGTCTGTAGGAGTACCCCCAATGAGTTAAGTTTTCGAAACCATAAAATCTCAAGTCTTAACCATCACCCTCATGCCATTAAACTGGAAAATGAATAGCTGGAAGTATGGCGCCTTATCTTCTAATCTTCTAAGATCATATAAACCAAAACAAAGTAACTAACAAACAGTACGAAAGAAACTTTCCTACGAGTCAAAGTTTCAGATGACGTTTATTATAATCATCTTGTTATAATATAAGGTAAAAGATATTAAAATCAAATATTGGTAGTCAAATAGTAAGTGATGATGTTAACAATACATACATCCCTTCTGAGAATCAAGACATTTCTTTTTGGCCTTTCTAATGAATACTAGTTGAAACTCAATGATGAATCTGTCGTGTTTACACAAGCGATAACCAAAGAATATGCATGCATGGTCTTTGTATATTTGTATCAGAGAACTGCGGTTTCGTCCTTTTGGTTTGATCAAATCTACTGTTTTAGTTCAATTGTTTCAAATTTACGGTTTTTGTCCAATAATCTTGTTTTCACTTGCAATTACACCGTTAATTTTGCTTGTTAACCCATCATCGTGCCCCTCATGTGAGGGGTAATTTTGGTATTTTTCTCCCCAAATAAATCCCAACCCTAATTCCCAAATCCCATTTTCATCTTTGTTGTTCTTTCCTTTGTCTTCCACAAACCCTATACGAACGATCGAGGATTACGATTAATCTCTGTAGGTTTCGATCATGACACATTTGGTAGATAAAAGTGCCAAACGATTACACAACCAATTAAGGACAAAATTGTGAGGGGCACACAGATGAGTTTAACAACTATAGTTAACGAGCTTAGTGAGGTCGAGTTTATTTACAAGTAAAAACAAAACTACTGGACTAATAACAGAAATTTAAAACTATTTGATTAAAACCGCAAATTTGATCAAACCACAATAACAAAATGGCAATTCTCTCTTTTAGATATTATTTTGTATTTAACAAATTATTCATTTATTTACTTTTCTTCATTTGTTCATTTATCTCAAGTATAAAATGTTTTCATTTGATAAAAATAAATTTAAAGATTTATGAAACCAGGATAGTGTAAAACTCTATTTATCGGATTTGAAATGAAAGTGTCCATATATAGCGTGGCGCCGGCTCTAGAGAGGGAAGTAAGCTCAAGTCGGGATTTTAGGCCCCTACTCGGATAGGGTCTTCAATTTAAAAAAATATATATATGATGAAAATGACCCTTAAATTATTTGAAAAAATAAACATATTCGTGGTTATTTTTTTTGTTTTTTATCAATTAAATTCAAAAAATGCCCGAGTTCTCGTTTTCTTTTAAAAAATGTCTCCACATATATATTTTTCTTTTAAAATATTAATAATAATTGTAATAACAATAGACAAAAATAATTAAATGAATCGTGAGATTCCCCAAGCCCTTAAATCAAATATCATTAGTTGTTTTAGTTTTTAGGCTCTCACTATCGTATCATATTAGTTTATTTTTATTGGGGTTTTAAAAAAGATTTGGCTTAAAAGATGTTTATTTTTTTCCCCTCAAATGCACTGTTTTATCTATTTCTCTCTTTATTTTTATTTGATTTTTCTACTCCACATCAATGTACCTTTCTCATTAGGTAAGTTCATAAATGTCCAAAAACATGAACTGGTTTTGTTTTAACATGAAACAAATATCAAGTCGACCTACATACAATTTTGACTATCTAGTAAACTTTATAAACAATTAATATTTTTAGATCGGAAAAAGATATAACATAGTTAATATAATAATTATAATTTATAAGTTTAAATATTTATATAAATTAATTTCACACGTTTTTAATTATATTCATTTTACACATTGAATATGTGGGACATTCCATTTTATTTTGTCTAAAGAAAGAAAGATCAAATTAATGTGTCGAATAAATGTTTTATATTAACTCATATAAATAAACAAGAAAAAAAAATATGGTCATAGACAAGTGGGCCATTGGACAAGAACAAATGCTGGTTCTCATTTTCTCTTTATGCATTCATTTTCATATGAAAATATCTGAATAAACGCGTTACGCCATAAGAAATGTTCAATAGCAACGGTATTTATATTATACCATTTGCGCTCCGAAAACCCGAAATTTAAATCGAACCGAATTATTGATTTTCAATTAAACAAGGTTGACCTGAATGATAAAAATTGATTTTTCAATTCGATTCGACCTGAATATCTGAATTCAAGTCGAATACTTTTTATTTTCTACCGAAGTATACATATATACATATTATTTGTGTTTATGTACTTTTTCTTCGTAACTTAAATTATACGGATCAAGCCAAATTCGAATTGGTTTTTGAATTCTAAGTCATATTTAGTTTCGAAATTTTCAAATTCAAATATAACGATTCAAATAACCGGAAAACTAGCTTGATGAACTCCCTATTCGCGAGTGACAAACTAGTATGCACCTCGTCAAAAAGAAGAATAGTGAATATGTACGATCATGGTCGGCTCAACCCTTTTGTAGACAAAAAACAAATTTTAAAATTGGGTTTTCTGTAAAAAAAAATTAATAAAAAATAAGCCATATGTTTTCAAAGACAAAAGACTTTTTTCTTATTTCTCTCCATGAAAAATAAAAATTTCTTCATGGAACCGTCCCATATACGTACGTATGTATGTACATACAACGTTTGTGCGTGCGTAGCATACATGTGTGTGTATATATGTCTTTATTATGTGCAATAGACAAGTTTTAAAAATTGCACAACAAATGACAAAAAAATCAGTATCAACATATGAACTACAACTATATCAACTAATTAAAAGTGAATGAAATGTTGAAATTATAGACGTCCAAGTGGACAAGAGACTAAGACAGCTCGACAATGGATTTCCACGTCAGCACCTCCACGTGTACGAATCAGAAGACATGATTGGGTCCACCTCATCATGTTTGACGGTAGACGTAGCTTCATGTCCACATTCATGCATATAATGTTTTGAACTGCTCCATTTTGGTTAGAAGTTGGTCAAGTTTGCTTTTTGTTCCTTTTAAATGACAAAACAACTCTACATTTGGTGTCCATTTGCTAGTGCCATGTGTCTAGTCATCAAAAGAAAAAAAAAGTTATCAAATTAATATAAAGTTAGTAATCAATTCTACATTTGGTGTCCATCTGCTAGTGCCATGTGTCGAGTTCCAAATCCCGTTCAATGTACTCGCTCCAAGGGGGGCGGTGCCCTCTGGCCTGCTTGCCCTACTCGGGTGCTACTTGGATTCTCTGAGTAATCAACTCCCCTCGCCCTAATGGTTAGCCGACTCGATCATGAAGCTCATTTAATATGAATTTACTTCATGAAAAGAAAATCAAACGCCCTACATACATCTTTTAATCAAATTTCATCTTTAGTATGTTTTATGTAATACATAAATTCACTTTTATTTTCCGCTTGATAATCGATATATAGCAAACATCATTGAACCTAATATTGTATCCTATATCCTGACCCCTAATTGTGAACAAATGTTGTAGCCAAACGAAGAGATTGATGAATGAGACCCCACATACAATTGGTTCAAAGAAGCCAAAACCATCTTTCAATTGGTTCCAACAGTGAATGTCCTTTCCATGTGCCATCTCAAAAGACACATGGGCCATATTGCCTTATCCCTCCTAACATAATGCAACATTCACTAATATTTATCCACTAGTCTCTTTCACATACCCATAACATGAACATATACATACATTGATACATACAACCTTAACTATGTTGTTGGAAATCAAACCCAAAAACACAGAATCTCAACCAAGATCGAGTATTTCTGTTTATTATAATTTACGACAGTCTAATTACATACCCTTAGTGATCTATTTATATTAAATAACTTCCTAAAGGGGGAGGGGGTGGTTCTATTTCCATCACCCACCACACTCAATGGTGGTGTGCCACCTCATCCAACCACATTCCATCACAAGTGATGGAATTTAGTAGGGGTGGTGGTGTGTGTGATAAGGTTTTTGTTTTTTTTTTAATAAATACTAAAATAAATAAAAATAAAACAATATTACATTAAATAAAAAATAAAACAAGATTAAATAAACGTTACATAGACAACTAAATTAAAAAAACCGGAAAAAAACCTACGGTCCTTCCCAACCCCACTTGTCGCATAGCTCGCGTTTGCGTTGAAGTGAATCGATATAAAGGGTTCGTCAAGATGTTCGTTCGGTTGTAGGAGGAATGTTAGACCGGCGTTTTTTTTGTTTTCATTCAAATGGTTGATGTACGTCTCCTCACGTTTCATTTTTAAAATATGAGCCTCTTTCTTTCGCTCCTTCGTCTCGGCAATTTCCGCCAACTTAGCCGAGTTGTATTCGGCGAAGTTTTCGGCCACCGCTTTCTTTCCGAGTCTTGACGATTCCCCACTTTTCTTGCGATGTGGCTGTGTGAGTGTGGGTGTGTCTTTGTCGGGATCGTCTCCGGGTTCCTCGTTCAAGTTCATGCTCGGCATGTTGCATCACAAGCCGTCGGTAGACGTCGTGTAGTCCCCGGACTCGGAAGTTTTTGATCTTTTTGAAGAATATCATTTCTTCCTTGGAGTCGTCGGTCCGTCCATATCGACCATGGGAATCGGTTCCCACTTCGGGTGACGTCTCGCAATATCCCACGCTTCCAAGTGGGGAAAAGGTCTACATCGGAAAACCTTGACATAATCGGCCAAAGCGTCCTTTATGATTGTCGCCTCGCTCGCTCCGCTTTGTGGAGTTCGGGACTACAAAACATTTAGAAAAAATGTGTGTGTGTATATATATATCAAATTGTAAAAATAAAGTAATAGATTATAAAAAAAATAAACTAAAATAGTTAGCAATTGGACAAAACAAGCATTAAATTTTGACATTTTTCGATTCAAATCTCCCCACTTGGCAATCATTTGATCCTTGTTTCGTACGGTTGAGCCGGGAAGTTTCGAGAAATGTTCATTAAAACGTTTCCATAACATTTTTTTTGTTGGTTTGAGTGATTTTTTTAATTCGGAGCAGTGTAAATAAGACTTGGTCAAGGCGACCTCCTCAGCGGGCAACCAACGCCTCTTCACGGGTTCATCTTGATCCTCCTCCACGGATTCATCTTCATCCACATTGTTCACTTCATGACGAAAGGCACTTGCAAATTGATGTACAACATCGTTATCGTCTAGGGGATCGATGGACATTTGAGACGGTTGAGATTGAAGAATTTGAAAAGCATTATTTGGATAATTTTTGGTAGAAAAATGTGGAATAAAAGGTTGGTTTTGATACGATTGAAAAGATTGGTTTTGGAACGGTTGATAATAACGTTGTTGTTGGGAAGGTTGTTGTTGGTTTTGAGACGGTTGAAAAGGTTGTGGATAATATGGTTGTTGTTGGGAAGATTGTTGTTGGAATGGTTGGGTTGTGTCGGGTTCGTCTTGTAACTGAAATCTCGTCGGTTCGCCTAGATTTTGTCGAACTTTTGGTCGGGTTTGGGTTTTCTTTGAACCCGAGCCACGTTTCTTAGAACCCTCCATTGGTGTGATGTTAAAATGTTGTGTGTAGTAGAAGATTTGAGTTGGATTTGAGTTGAATTTGAGTTTGTTTTGAAGATATGTTTGAGCTATTTATATAGGTAAAATAAATTTTTTTTTATTTATAACCCCCTCCCAACGGTAACCCCTCCCACCCAACGGTAGAATTTCTCGAAAATCACCGCGTGATGGCTATCACGCTGACCCTCTCATCACGCGTAATGAGAGGGCCGGCGGCGGTGTTTGCCAAGCCAAGCCATCACGTGTGATGGCTGACTATCTAGCTCCACCCCGTCCCCTCTAATCCTTGACATAGTATAACTCAAACTCAAAAGTCAAGTAATTCAAACAACTAGATATAAATTCAGTTAAATCAAACTATTAAACCGATAAACATACTAATATATGAAACCTATCTCTTGGCTCTTTATGGTTTACCCCCTTAGACTTTCACACATATTGATTAACTAGGATTAACTTCCAACATATATATCAACTATTTTGACAATACATATATAGCATCGAATCGGTTGTTTAATCATGCATGTAATTAATTAAACCGTCCAAAACACATTGTTTGACTTCATCTAGCTAAACCATGTTGATTTCTTGGTTCTTGTAGTCTACCCCATGTTAATTATAGAGACTGATTATGTTTTAGGTAGATTAAATGCAAGTTGTATTATTGTTTCTTGTTATATTAGTTAATTAATTAAATAAAAAATACAAATATTAATATTAAATAAATATAATATATATGTAGGGAGTAGGTCGGTTCATTGATCTTGCAGTTGGTAGTTATTTCAGTTAATAGTTTCGGGTTATTTAAATATTGTATGTAGTTTATTAAATGAATTTATGAGATCAACACACTACAAGTAGGAATATTAAGGAATTATATTATATAAAAACAATCTTCAATACCCCTCTTTTTTTCCTTTTTTTTTTTTGAAGGTTCATATATTACAAAACCAAAGGGAACCTTTTAGTCAGAAGCCCAGAAGCCGAACAAACAAGAAAAAGGAAAAAAAAAACCAAACCGGTGCCGAGCATACAATACCAACCTTTATATCTGCCGGCAATGAACATATTCAAACATGAATTAATAAGATATATAATTGATATGACTAGGCAGATTTTGTACAAATCATTAAATCGTTGATTTCGTAACAAGTAAACGATTTCATTCTTGATTTCGTAGGTTAAACCAAATCAAGAACACGATTTACAAAATGAAATGAAGAATGTGCCTTGAAAATCCCCAAAAAAAAGTAATAATAATAATTTAATATTTATTCCTTTAAAAGTGTCATCATACCCATAAAGAGTCATTGACTTTCTGGTTCAATGGTATCATAGTGATGTTAAGTCTTGGGATCTTAAGATCTCATGTTTGAAACATGACTTAAGAGAGTTTTCCCAGAGTGAGGATTTCCTTATTGATGGTGTTTTCGGGTGATTCAGGCATCAAGCATGAAAATCAGCATGAACGATTGACAACACGTCTCAGATAAGTTCATTTGTGTATTGTGGCTAGTTTCAAACGTTATTAAAAAGAATATTCAAAATGATTGTTTAGTATATTTATGGGAATAACACTGATTAGATATATAGATTCAGTCACATGGCCGGTGTATGCAATTATCAACTCATGGTGTTTGATGATTGTTTTGGGTCCAATGGTTCGTGAAGTTTAATGTTCAAACTGATTGTTTAATATAATTATTATGAGAATAACACTATATAGTATTAAATACATAACATGCATAACATGAATGTATGTATTTAATGTCGGATTGAAGATTTTTTTTATGTTCATAATTTTTAGATACTCTAATTTTATAGGGTAGGATATAAAAAAATTATGTCGGTATTCCGTTCGTGTAAGGCTCATCACATAATAAAAACATGATACGATAAAATTAAGTTTCAACAATTGCAAAACAAAATCATAGCTTCTTCAATAGTCAAATTTATAAGATTCAACATTTGAACTTCTAATAAACTCTTGTGTGGCTAGTAACATAGTATGATACATGGGAACAAATTAACATGCAAACAAACTAACAAACTAAATCAAAGAATTAAAAATTTTAAATCAAAGAATTAAATCAGTATGAATGGGTTTACCATTCAAAAGAGGGTGACGACGTAGCTTATTGCCCGTTTACCTGCCTTTCTGTTGTAATTAGATCTTTTTGTTCAATATAAATATATGACTTTAAGAAGAAGAATGAATCGGATAAAGTCATAAACTTGGTGGATATCAGAGACGACGGAGAGGCATGGCTGCAGGGATGAAGACGCGAGGCGAGGTGGTGGTCTGGGGTGACGCGTGACAGCTGGCGGGCAGTAGTGGCCGTAGACAGAGTGGACTTCTAGTGTGTAACACCCTTGGCAAACACAACATTGTCCCACTCTTAGGCTATCCCACATCGGCCGTGGACAAGAGAGATCACTGGTTCATAAGTAATGTCCTGCCTCTTCAATCACCAACGCGTTTTGGGCAACCAAAAACAAATCCGTGAGCTCTTCGTGGGCAGAGCGGGCAATATTGGTGGTGCGAGGGGCCGGATGTTACAGTTGGTATCAAAGCCGAAGGTTTAAGATAGGTCGTTAGAAATTGCCTTAGACACATGTTTATGAACCATATACGTGCCTATCTGTTTACTTTTATGTGTTCAAATTAAATTGTTTACATCTGTTTAGATAATTATTATTTATTATTTATTGTATTGTTATGCACACACTCACAAACTCCGAGGCTATGCTTCAACATTCAAAGAAAACTTTTCGAAATTAGATTGCTTTTATTTACGGGAAATTCCTTAAGAATTCCCACATTTTGTTTTCACTCGTACACCTTAAGGCTAGGTTATGTGGCATGTCCCTACGATAAATGAAAAGGAAAGAGAAACTGTGAGTTGGGCGCTGGCAAAACGGTTCCAAGAACCAAAGATAAGACGCTATTCCTTACCTGGGTGATAACCTGACCACAGTACTCAACCCTATGGACCCGAGCGAGACCCATAAATATCATATGACCGACACCTTAAGTTGATTTTAACCGAATTCACGGTGATTTCGTGGCTAAACTCGGTTTTCCCGAGTATTGTGTTCCGTTATTTAAATGGTTAGTTGGGTGAAAAATCCATTGAACACATGGGCACTCCTACTATTCATTTCTTAACTTGATTTCGTATTTTTGTTGGAGTAATCAATGTGGTGACTTCACAATATTCTCCGACTACCCAGATTTATTTCGATAGTTCGTTATTTAGTTTGGTCGGTTAAAACGCCGTGTAACGCTCATTGGGCCAACAAACTTCATTGCATTGTTAATTCGTTAATTAGTTGAGACGCTCATGGGCTGTCCAACTCAGTTGTTTTAGTTAGTTCGTTGGGCCATTCAAATTGTCATGGAAAGCTCATGGGAGGCCAACATCCACAATTTATATTTCGTTAGTTTATTATAAACTTAATAATCTAAATTTTAGACTGACTTAACTCCTCATGTATTCATCACACATTAAACTTATTGACTACATCATTTAACAACTATTTACGCAATACACCCCCTAATCTTATAAACTTTTACTTTTAATCCTCATGACGCAATTCCTCACTTATTAAGACAACATTACCATTTTCACATAATTAAACATTTTAATATTCTTATGGTTCCTCAATTTATCCTTCGTTTTGTAAATCCTCATTTTTGGTCCCTATAGAATGTCTCACTAAAAAAAAACAACGTTATCCTCGACATCAATCGTCTGATTCTCACGAACATCGTATGGCTGCCTGTATCGCCAAAGAGATAGCTGCTGCGATCCCTAGGATAGTGACGCAAATTCAAAACATCAATACAATCGATTCAACTTTTCCCACTCATCCTCACAACAAGAAACGTAAGGACCTTGCTGCAACAAATCCTGCCCGCAAGTCTCCTCAAACAAGAAACCTTACCTCGGTCATTTTCCGTCTTGCTCCTTTTGTAATCATCACTCTGTTAAATCCCTATGCCGTCGTTGAACCCAATGTAACCGTTATGGCCATCTTAATTTCGTGTCCCGCCTACTACACAAGCTGTCTTGCAACAACCTACCCCTCTTGCTCAACTCGGTGTTCCTAATACACGTGCTTGCTACCATTGTGGAAACCCAAATCACCTCCGTAATGAGTGCCCTCAACTTACCAAGCTCATCAAGCCAATCTACGACTACACCATACTACTTGACCCATGCTTATCAGGCTCAAACCTATCAACCTCATGTCCCTCAAGTTTCAATCAAGGCCAACCTTACTTAACCCAACACTATCAAACCCCCACAACCGCAAGCTTAAGTTTACCAGGCATGTTTCCACCAAACAACCTTCTTGCAAACTGTTCAAGCTCACGCTATTCGAGTTACCCAAAATTAACATACCTCGACTGCTCCGAGTCCTGCAACTCATCATGGTGCCTCAAGTCACGTCCATTAAGCTACTCAAAGACCCCGAAGACCTTTTTCGTTCCCTTTATCTATCTTATTTCATTTTGCCTTTTTGTGGCATTAATTTCGTATTTGGACTATTTATCTTCTATAATAAATAAAGTTTCTTTTGATTAAATGCATTGTTTATTAAAGCCTACCTTTATACTTATTTCCTTACCTTTATCCATCATAACCCATTTTATATACCTCAACTATTAATAAGAAGCATCTTTTCAACTTTAAATACTTATACTTTCACGTTTAAAAGATGTCTTAGAAACTTCTTTGTCTTATTAAAATCCGCTACAACTTTTGAAATTATTTTATACATTGGTGACTTTCTAGTGGTTCTAAATTAAGACTCCTTAAAAATCATGGTTTTTCGAAGTCATGTTTTAATTAAACGTTTTGTAAACCCACATGATGCGACGAATCATGTGGACCATCCGACGATAACAATAATTATGGTCCGGAACATAATTATCGAAGTCCTCGCATGTAAATCATGAAGCGTAAAATTGTGTGTCATAATATATAATTGAAAGTAGTTGGGGTAACGGTACAAATGTAAAGATGATAAGGACATGGTGGATACGTCGCTAGTACATCCTATATATAAGTGCCCTTATCGGATTTGCATTTGGAGCGTTATTTTAACTATTCAAAGTTCGGTATTATGATAAATTTTTAAATTTTATTTTAAAATTTTCTTTTCCCCATACTTTAATGGTGTTGTTATAGTATCTTTTAATTTCGAGACGAAATTTCCTAAAGTATGGGAGACTGTAACAACTCGGGTTTTTCTAAAATAATATTGTTAATCATTGACCCAACTCGATTTATGTTCGGAAAATTTTATCAATCAATGTATTGCGTTATTCAAGTTAATATTATATTAATATTATTTGTGATTATAATATATTTAAAATATATATATACTTTTGAGACATATTCATTTTCAACCCAAATTATAACCTAATCTAATGATGTAACCATATCTAAACTACAAGGACTATTCAGCAAAATTGTTATACTATTATCCATAAACCGTTTACCCAAGATCCAAACCTTAACCCGAACCCGTATCCACGATCCCGTTACGTGTCTTGCGCCTTAATCCTCGATGATATCTAGAAATTTATTTGTGGAATGTAATTCCCTTGCCTTACTCGTCATCACCGACGTAATCAATTACGAAAAATCATATCGTTTAATATGTATTGCTAATAATAATACGCTGACCAGACCGCGTAATCGTTATATCATTTAAAGGTAATTGTAACGCAATTAAACTTGCAGAACCATTCTCATAACCATCGCCGTTCATAACCTCCTAATTAATTATATTATCGACGTCGTTTTGATGCGCAATCTGGAGCCACTTGCTGCCGTCGTCTGTCTATACAATTAACACTCTTTTGATCATCGTTATAGGTATTTATTTGGTGCATCCAGTTCATCTTTAATCATGCTTCGTTAACCCTATGGTTAATTGAACCATCAATCATCCGATTTTACGATTTGATGATCTAGGGTTTATTCATATAAATTGATTTTCCTGGCTGCTGGTTAAAATATTTTTTGTTCAATAGTATAACCAACTAAGCAGCCAGAGCAATTGGTTTGTGTTGTTGTTGGTTCAGACCGCCAGGGGGTCGCAGGTTCGGACCCCCTAGCCTGTGTTTCTTTGTTTGTTGTTTTTGATATTTAACCATTAAAACTATTTTATTAATCAAGTAAATTATATTATAATAATATAATAAATCTAAGTCATATTTAACTTTCACAAGAACGCACCTGTGTTGGAATTACGTATGCCCGAGACACATACTTATACTAATGTGGCTAACTGTGTTTGATCCAAGTCGGGTCATACCCAATAACAAGCTAGACAACACCAAATGTATTCTTTAATGATTTGATCATTTAAACGAATACCGAACACTACGTGTTTAGAAAATTGGTTTTCTAAACAAACACACTTGATAATTTAAATAAATTATCTGGATAATTTATTTATATAAATTAATTATTTAATTGGTTAAATAATTAAGATAGCATGCATGATTTATAAAATTATTTTTATAAAGTATAAGATGGAGATGGAGATGTTTTAATTGTTAAAACAAAAACAAAAAAAAAAAACAAAAAACACAAAACCGGCCACCCATGTGGGGTGGTGGTTTTACCCAATCAAATGCCTTGTCTCCATGTGATGACAAGTTGATTTATCTCCACATCCAAGACATGCAATTGTATCTTTAAATTTTGAATTTTTCAAGTGTTGAATTAAGTTCATACTCTCTCTCTCCCTCTCAAAACTCACGGCCCCTTTTGGGCAGAAAATTGGGAGTCTTTGGGAGCTCATATAGTGTTCATAAAATCCTAGCAATTACTTGGTGTTGTCACAAATAGCTTGGGGTATCACACTCTTGAGGTCTTCTTCTTTGGAGGCTTGTCATTCATCCACCATCTCCTTCAACAAATCACTTGTTCTTCTAAAGGTAGAAGAAGGTACAATTTACATTTGTGAGCATCTTGTTCTTGTAATTTTGATCCTTGTTCTTTGGGTTTTAGTTTTAACATAATGGTATGTTCATAACAAGTTTTAAAATCTAAGCTTCCGTTGCGTTTTCATGTTAAATATGGTTAACTTGAACTTTGATAATCTTGTATAAAACCCAACAATGGCATCAAGAGCCGGTTACAAGGACTTATGCTTCTTACATGTTCATAGATTTCGGGTTTTTCATGGGTGAAAAAGGGGTCCGAAATTTTGGTGGATTTTACCCCTCATGGATTTGTAAGATCTTGACATGCATGGAAAGATCTTAGGAAACCATTATTAACATTTGGATGTTGAAAATAAAAAAATAATAATAAAAAATTTTGGGCCGTAGCCTCTTGGGGGGGGGGGGCCGATTTTATTTGGTGATTTTGGGCATTGGTTGCTTAGGTTGCATGCTTAGAACATTTGGTATGTTTGGATGTGTCATAACCGAAACCTAGACCTTGGATGTGTTGATTATGTTTATTATTCAATATGGTTGTAATAATTCATAATCTTAGGCTTGTGTAATTTATTTATTCATAAGTTGGTTTGTAATAAATAGATTAGTTGCATTTTCTTTTTTTTAGAAAAATATGTATTAGGATACATTTTGTAAAAATTGAAGATGCAAGAATTGGTGGATTTGGGCCTTGGACCGAAATTTTGGGCTTGTTGGGCCTCACCGGCCCATCATGGGATTCAAGCCCATTAGGCCCATAAATTTCACTCTTGGGCCCAAGAAGACTTTTGGAAGTTTGGAGCCCATTAACAAGCCCAACAAGAACACAACAACTTGGAAAGGATACTTGAAGCATTTGGATGCAAGGTCAAGTGGGAGTCAACATTCCATCCTTGTGTCATGTTTTGTCCCTTAGGTGTGACTTATGACCTATACTTGTTTCGGCTAACAAGTATGGTCAAACTTAGCGGTTCTCGGTTATGACTATATTTTGCATATGTATGCTTGGTTGTTTGTTTTACTTTATGTAATGTGTGGTTGATAGATATTAGGATATCCAAACCGTCACATAGGAACGACAACAAGCATGAAACGGGTTCTAATATATATTTGGTAATATCACGTCAATTAGTTTAATTAAATGGGTTTATTAAAACTAAGCGATTACTCACATATAATAAAATTGGTTTTATTATAACTTGAACCTTGAAAATTGGTTTTCAAAATCGCCATATTACTAAATGCATGTTAGGATATGGCATAATGTTTTTCAAACTAGAATATTGGAAAACTTAAAAATCCCTTTTTCATAATTACCAAGGAAACAAGTCTAACACCATCCTTTTGTATGACACTTAACGTATTAGGGAACTTTAAATGGGATAAAGGTCACCTAACCATTTTGAGCAAACTAATATACTTAGGGTAATATTAACATATTTGTGGGATAAAGGTCACCTAACCACTTGTATGTTAATCTTACATGTTTATACAAGTAGGACGACTTGAATTGGAAACCATGTGATAAAGGTCACCTAAGCATGGGGTCCAATGGTGTTGATGGGATAAACATGCCAACACGAAATAAGGATTTCGAATGGTCCCATACCTCTAGAAGTTGCAAAGGGTTGCAATTGTCAAGATTGACTACCTTGTTAAATCAAATAACGGGATAAAGGTCACCTAACCGAAATTTGATTTATCGTTGGATTCTAGAATTTAATTATTATTTTAAAATTTGGAATAAAAGGGTATTAATAATTAAATTGTTTATAATACTAAAATAAAACTTTGTTAAATTTTGTAGATGGCCGCTAACAATGCTAACACCTCTACCCATAACACCCGTAACCTATCCTTAAGAACCATCCTTGAAAAGGATCGTCTAAACCATAATAACTTTATGGATTGGTATCGCAACTTGAGAATAGTTCTCAAACAAGAAGAGATATCATATGTCTTAGACGATCCCATTCCCGACGAGCCTAACGTGGAAGATGAGGAGGCTTATAACGATTGGGTCAACTACACCAAAGATTCGGTGCAAGCCTCTTGCCTCATGTTAGCGACTATGATTCCCGAAATCCAAAAGGATTTCGAGCATCATGGGGCATACGACATGATAACTCAATTGAAGGAAATGTTCCTTCAACAAGCTAGAGCCGAACGTTTCGAAACGGTTCGAGCGTTTCATGCATGTCGTATGGAGGAAACCCAAAGCGTCTCATCTTATGTCCTAAAGATGAAAAGCTACATCGAAAAGCTTCGTAGGTTGAATTGTCCCGTGTCTAATGAGTTGGCTACGGATTTGATCCTCAACTCTTTGACCAAAAGGTTTGAAACCTTTGTCATGAATTATAACATGAATGGATGGGACAAAAGCATTGGTGAGCTTCACGCAATGCTAAGAACGGCCGAAGCGGGAATGGGTAAAAAGGTTTTACCCGTTCTAACAATCGATGAAGGGAAAAGGGGACATAACTCCAAACCCAAAGCAAGTGTTGCTAAGGGCAAGGGCCACGTCCAAGGAAAGGGAAAGAGGAAAGCCATCACGCCCTACAAACCGAAGGAAAAGAAGCAAAAGGTTGCGACGCAAGATCCATGCTTTGAGTGTGGAGAGATAGGTCATTGGAAAAGGAATTGTCCGACCTATCTCAATGCATTAAAAGATAAGAGGGATGCGGGGCATACCTCAGGTATTATCTTTACTATATATGTTGAACTGAATGTTATTTCTTCAAATACATGGGTACTTGATACCGGATGTGGAACTCACATTTGCAATTTGTTGCAGGGGTTCAAAAGAAGTAAACAACTCAACAAAGGGGACATTAGTCTCTTTATGGGCAATGGAGCAAAAGTTGAAGTCCAAGCTCAAGGAGACTACATGTTAAAGCTTCCAAGTGGTTTGGAAGTAATTTTGAAGAATGTTTTGTATGCTCCTAAGTTAAGGAGAAACATTATTTCCGTGTCCCTTTTAAAACAATGTGGCTTTGATTTTAAATTTATGGATTATGATATTCATGTTTTGATGAATGGCATATTTTATTTTAAAGCTATACCCATGAATGGTATATATGAAATAGATCAAAGTGGTATGTCACATAGTAGTTCAATGTACAATGTCAACACCAAGAAACTCAAGAAGGACTTGGGTGATCCCTATCTTTGGCATTGTCGCCTTGGACATATAAGCAAGAATCGCATGCAAACTCTTCGCAAGAGTGGTATTCTAGAAACAAATGAGTATGATTCATTTGATGTATGTGAATCTTGTTTACAAGGCAAAATGACAAAGCAACCCTTTAATAAAACTTTTGAAAGGTCAAAAGAATTATTGGGTATCATACATTCGGATGTATGTGGTCCTTTTAGACCAATGACTAGGAATGGTGAAAGATACTTCATTACCTTTATTGACGATTATAGTCGATATGGTTATGTGTACTTAATGAAACACAAAGATGAAGCTTTTGAAATGTTCAAAGACTTCAAAGCTGAAGTAGAAAGACAACTCAAGACCACAATCAAAGTACTTCGTAGTGACAGAGGAGGTGAATACCTAAGTGATGTTTTTCAAGATCATCTTAAGAGTTATGGAATTATTTCACAACTTACTCCACCTGGAACACCACAACATAATGGTGTGTCTGAAAGGAGAAATCGTACCCTATTAGATATGGTTCGATCGATGATGGCTAGAAGCAGTTTACCTCTATCATTTTGGGGCTATGCTTTACTTTCCTCTGTTCGCATATTGAATATGGCTCCAACCAAGAAAGTGGAGAAGACACCTTTTGAAATATGGCATGGAAAGGCTCCATCGCTATCATTCTTAAGAGTTTGGGGTTGTGAAACTTATGTAAAGCAATACACCCCAAACAAATTAGAAGTCCGATCCACTAAATGTATCTTTATAGGTTATCCTAAAGATGATATAGGATATTACTTTTACGACCCTAGTAAGCAAAATGTTATTATTGCTCGAAAGGGTAAGTTCTTGGAAACTAAGTTCCTTGAGGAAGGAACTAATAGTAGAACAGTGAAATTTGATGAGGATCAAGAATCACAAGATGATACACAATTGGTTGATACTAGCACTCAACAAGAGGTTGTTGAAAGTGATCAAGTGGTTGATCAAAACACACAAAACGTTCGCAGATCTGGTAGAGTTAGCAATCCACCTGAAAGATATGGATTTTTTGTAGAAGGTTGCTACGTGGTAGATTCTGATGAACCAACCACATACCGTGATGCAATGTCCAAGAATGATTGTGACAAATGGCTTGAAGCCATGAACGTTGAGATGCAATCCATGTATGACAACCAAGTTTGGGAATTGGTTGAACTACCACTCAACTCCAAAGCTGTTGGAAGTAAGTGGGTTTTCAAAAGAAAAACTGATATGCATGGAAACTTGGATACTTATAAAGCAAGACTTGTAGCTAAAGGTTTCACTCAAACTCAAGGGGTTGATTATGATGAAACTTTTTCGCCTGTGGCAATGCTAAAGTCTATTAGGATATTATTTGCCATAGCTGCATATTATGATTATGAAATTTGGCAAATGGATGTCAAGACCGCTTTCCTAAATGGATATCTTGAGGAAGATGTCTATATGGTTCAGCCTGAAGGTTTTGTCGATCCGAAACATCCTAATAAAGTATGCAAGTTAAAGAAATCAATCTATGGATTGAAACAAGCATCTAGAACTTGGAATCATCGTTTTGATGAAGAAATCAAAAATTTTGGATTCATCAAGAACGCTGATGAGGCTTGTGTGTATAAAAAGGCTAGTGGGAGTATAATTACCTTCTTAGTATTGTATGTCGATGACATTCTACTATTTGGAAATGACATTCCAACCATGGAAAGCGTTAAGGCTTGGCTTGGAAGTAGATTTTCCATCAAGGATCTTGGTGAAGCTGCCTATATTTTGGGAATAAAGATCTATAGGGATAGGTCAAGGCGCTTGATAGGTTTGAACCAAAGTACATACATTGATAAAATCTTGAAAAGGTTCAAGATGGAAAACTCCAAGAAAGGTTTTGTACCTATTCAAAGAGGGACTATATTGAGTTCAGCTCAATGTCCAAGCTCAAAGGGTGAGCAAGAAACAATGAAACAAATCCCATATGCTTCTGCTATAGGATCCATCATGTATGCGATGATATGTACTAGACCGGATGTGTCATGCGCTTTGAGCATGACAAGCAGATACCAACAAAATCCAGGAAACAGTCATTGGATGGCTGTTAAGAACATATTGAAATACCTTAGGAGAACTAAGGATATGTTTCTGATATATGGATCTGGTGAGGAGGAACTCGCTATAAAAGGTTACACGGATGCGAGCTTCCAAACTGATCGAGATGATTCTCGATCACAATCTGGGTATGTGTTCACTCTTAATGGAGGAGCTGTCTCTTGGAAGAGCTCAAAACAGGAAGTGGTAGCATTGTCCACTACAGAATCAGAATACATCGCCGCTTCATTGGCAGCTCAGGAAGCTGCATGGTTGAAGAAATTCATTACTGATCTAGGGGTGGTCTCTTCCATTCAAGACCCCCTAGAAATCTTTTGTGACAACGAGGGTGCGATTGCACAAATCAAGGAACCTCGTTCGCACCAAAAGACAAGGCACATAGAGCGGAGATTCAACTACATAAGGGATGAAGTTGAAAAGGGAAAGATATGTATTCGCAAAGTTGGAACTGATCAAAATCTTGCGGATCCATTCACGAAGCTCCTAGAAAGACCGAAACATGAGCGTCATGCGAGTGGCTTAGGACTTCGATATTCTAGTAATTGGATTTGATCTATTTTGTATTAAAGTTTAAAAGACTTTTGTAATTTAACTCTTTTATATGATTATGGAATCTTGAGTTAAATTCTAATTTTCCATGTTTAATCCATGAATAAGTTATCTTATTCTAAAAGTCCGTAGTCGATCACATTTGTGGGAACAAATATGAAGCAAGACTATTATGAACTAGGATTGGTGGATATTCATAAGGAATGAATATAGAACATAGGTATGCTGCCAAGGTTCATAGATATTTGTGGGATACAAATATTGGACTGACCCGCTCTCAATATTACTACATGGAGTCGATTGACCTGATCATTAGTAATTTTGAGTAAAGGAGAATTTCATATTATCCTTAGACCTGAGATGTATACTGGGTCTTGATTTTCACCAAGTATTACACTTTGACTCTCCCCTTCGCTATTCGTAAAAGATGGTACATAAGGATGAGCTCGGGTGGAGTATAAAGTGATAGTGAGAGGCGTATACAGTCAAGAAGGAATTTGTTCCTCTTATGTGTTGAGAGTTTAGATGTCTAAGGCCTGATAAAGTTGAATTGTAAAGAGAATGATCACCTATGTCTCTTAGATCCAACATGACATCTAGTAACAAAGGGATATAATGATAGATTCACCTAAATCATATCAAGTAAGGGACTTGAAGGGATGATGTTATTGAATGGCACTTCGTCAAACACATTAGGGGTGGTGAACTGTTGTTAGGCAGTATTCACCACTTGCATTAATTTTCTATGTATCTCGTGCAAGTGGGAGATTGTTGGAATTACGTATGCCCGAGACACATACTTATACTAATGTGGCTAACTGTGTTTGATCCAAGTCGGGTCATACCCAATAACAAGCTAGACAACACCAAATGTATTCTTTAATGATTTGATCATTTAAACGAATACCGAACACTACGTGTTTAGAAAATTGGTTTTCTAAACAAACACACTTGATAATTTAAATAAATTATCTGGATAATTTATTTATATAAATTAATTATTTAATTGGTTAAATAATTAAGATAGCATGCATGATTTATAAAATTATTTTTATAAAGTATAAGATGGAGATGGAGATGTTTTAATTGTTAAAACAAAAACAAAAAAAAAAAAAAAAAAAAAACAAAACCGGCCACCCATGTGGGGTGGTGGTTTTACCCAATCAAATGCCTTGTCTCCATGTGATGACAAGTTGATTTATCTCCACATCCAAGACATGCAATTGTATCTTTAAATTTTGAATTTTTCAAGTGTTGAATTAAGTTCATACTCTCTCTCTCCCTCTCAAAACTCACGGCCCCTTTTGGGCAGAAAATTGGGAGTCTTTGGGAGCTCATATAGTGTTCATAAAATCCTAGCAATTACTTGGTGTTGTCACAAATAGCTTGGGGTATCACACTCTTGAGGTCTTCTTCTTTGGAGGCTTGTCATTCATCCACCATCTCCTTCAACAAATCACTTGTTCTTCTAAAGGTAGAAGAAGGTACAATTTACATTTGTGAGCATCTTGTTCTTGTAATTTTGATCCTTGTTCTTTGGGTTTTAGTTTTAACATAATGGTATGTTCATAACAAGTTTTAAAATCTAAGCTTCCGTTGCGTTTTCATGTTAAATATGGTTAACTTGAACTTTGATAATCTTGTATAAAACCCAACAACCTGATCATCGAATCCCAAACCCCAATCTTGTTTAGCTTTGTTGTTCAATCCATATTTATTTTCTTAATTACTGTAATTAGGATTCTCGTCGGTAAATCCCGAAGAGCCTGACTTATCGCTTTCTTACGTATTCGTTATCTCTTGCTTATTGCTAAGGTGAGTACCACATTCCCCTATTTTACCGCTTTCAATGTTTTGGGGACATATGCGTAAATAATATTTCTTATACATACTTATACTCAAAACTGCAACTTTGTCTTATGTGTTAACAACTTATACCTTACTTGTTTGTGTGCTTATTTGCTTTGTATGCTTTCGCATTCGGAGAGGTCCAACATAATCTCAGTCTAGTATGATCATACGCCAGTCGTTAGCCTTTGTGCTTCTCGACATCTCAGTTATACTTGCTCATTTGGTTAATTTATTATTCTCATATGACTTGTTACAGCTACGTATTTTGTTATATATACTATATGCACAACTAAACTGGTGTGTTGCTCACTCAACATGTTTGTTTACAAAATTTTATTTTATACGCATATGCAGGTTATCGCTTGAATTAGTTGCAAGACTTTGTGAAGATTTAGTGAAGAATTGTGTTAGAAAAGATAAAATCAATAATAAAATTTGTGTTTATTGTTTGTTTAATGAGTTGTATTTTGTACTTGAATTATTTGAAATTATTAAATAGATATTGAAACTTATATTGTGCATGATAGTAACCTTGAGAGCTGTGACAATCAGTTTGCGCCCCGGCATTTCCGCCGTAGGTTGGGGTGTAACAGACTGACAGTTGGTATCAAAGCCACTCTTGTGCCTTTCGGGATGTTGGGACACGCCTCATCGAGGACGATGAGTCCAAAGGGGGGTTGTCTGTAAAACCCTTGGCAAACACAACATTGTCTCACTCTTAGGCTATCCCAAATCGGTCGTGGACAAGAGAGATTACTGGTTCATAAGTAATGTCCTGCCTCTTCAATCACCAACGCGTTTTGGGCAACCAAAAACAATCTGCGAGCTCTTCGTGGGCGGAGCGAACAATATTGGTGGTGCGAGGGGCCGGATGTTACATTGTGGTAGGTCAGTCAGGTTGTTGAAAGTTTTATAAAACAAACCTTAAAATATCCCCATTTAAACATGTAAAAATGGATTAAAAATGGCCACTAATGGGATTCAAACCCAAAACCTCATACCTAATAACCAATTCCATATCCACTATACTACTTATCTTGTTTTGTTAGGTTTTACCTCATATTTTGTAAGGAGGTTCACTCTAGTTCCATTAATCAGTCATACCCAGTGTAGTCCCACCAACAGCAAATCTATAAGTAGGGTCTGGGGAGGGTGGGATGTAGGCACACCGTACCTCTATCCAAAGGGATAAAGAGGTGGCTTCCTGAGAGACCATCAGCTCTAAAGTACATATGTATGAAGCAATACAAAGAAATCAAAGTTAAACAGTAATATAAACATTAATAGTAGTAGTAGTAGTAGTACTAATAATATATGTAAAGAAAATATCATTATGGTGTGAGACAAAAAAGGCAAATAGAAACCCTAGGTTCACTCTAGTTAATTTTCTATATAACGTTACATTATAATTTTGAAATTCGGAAAGTTCTTGTGAACCCGTTCTGGACGATGTAGGTCCACTCTTGTATGTATGTATGTATGTATGTATGTATGTATTAAAGTTTGAATATATAAACCTTTTTATAATAACAAAAACGGATTGAATTTTTTCTGTATGTTCTCATGAAAATTCATTTTTTTAATAATCTTCCTATATTTAAAACTAATCCAATTTAGTTAGTTTTGTTAGGGTTTACCCCATATTTTATAAAGAGGTTCACTACAGGTTTTTTATATAGCGTATACTATAATTTTGAAATTCGGAAAGGTCCCGTGAACCCCATCCGGACTACGTAGGTGTGTGTATGTATGTATGCATGCATTGTGTGTATATATGTATGTATGCATGCATTGTGTGTATATATGTATGTATGTATTAAAGTTTGAATATATAAACCTTTTTATAATAACAAAAACGATTTGAATTTTTTCTGTATGTTCTCATGAAAATTCATTTTTTTAAATAATCTTCCTATATTTAAAACTAATCCAACTTGGGGGAGGTATATGTATATATCCAAAGGGTTTAGCATGTGGATATCATAGGACGGACATAAAAGAAGGCATGTGTGTGCATGTGTCGACGTATAATATACCATGCTTTGGCATGTGACATACATGAAACTCGACCGAATCAGAACCCAAATCTTGGTATTAATGTTGGACAAATTAATCATTTGTTATCATGCTCAACTATTATTTAATTATAAGTTTAATTATTGTCATATGATGCTAACCAAATATACCTGACTTATTTATTAACTCGTATAATGGTAAAGGATTGCCATATTTTATGGTTTCAACAATGAAGGTCAAAGATATCAACAATATACTTAATGGTGCCAATTCTTAGGCTTAATTTTTCCATCAAAAAAAATATCAAAGCATTAACCCAGTATTTTATGAACAACTAGTTACTTTAAACCCCATCGTTTCTGTGAAAATACGACAAAAATTGATCGGTGTTATTTAAATTTGTTACAGTAATATGAAAATTTGGTTGTTATTGCTTGTCTCACGTGCACTGCGATGGGGACCCGTGTAAGTAGAGTAAAAGAATATTCTCGCATAGCAGCAGTGATGCAACGGGGCTTCGTTTGGTACGGCTTCCATATTAAAAACTTGGGTTTGCATATTAAAAATTTATAACGTTGTTTGTGTAACTTAATAGAACTTGAGGTTACCATGTAATGATAATATTGGATTATTGGGGGGTTAATTGTGTAACTTAATGAAAGTTTAATTTATTTGTAAACCTTTATTTATAATTAAATATTAATTTATTTGAAAGGCTTCTCGGATAATAAATATCCGAGTGTTTGATTTATGAATCTTGTTTGATTTTATAGATCATGTTTAAATATTGTTTACAATAT
The DNA here is from genome assembly GCF_021521415.1 of Bidens hawaiensis. Taxonomy (NCBI): domain Eukaryota; kingdom Viridiplantae; phylum Streptophyta; class Magnoliopsida; order Asterales; family Asteraceae; genus Bidens; species Bidens hawaiensis. Next base: position 110,260 of record NW_027497922.1, on the reverse strand, counting down.
TTTAATGATTTAAAACTGAGTCATCTCTACCATGCGAGCGTCTATCTTCTTGAATGGCTCTAATTCCTTTCTACATGCACTATTGTGTTTCCATATAATATGGGGAAAAATACGTCAGCGATATGCTGGTGAATCGTTGACTCTAAAAACATTTATAAATCTTTATTTGACTAACAGATAGTTTTCTTGAACAATCTCAGCAGAAATATCTCTTATTTCTGGGATTTGTGCCACTGCCATACACACACAATTCCGGTTCTCCGAAAACTGACGCCCATTGGAGAACTTTTATTATGATCTCTAGTCTACGACCACGTAACCTTGATTGAAAGGCTAGACAAATTTGTTTAGATCCAGACACATGTGTACTCGGTTTGAGTTGCTTCTATTTTCTATCTTGTAAATTAAGGATCACGTAATCCCTTAAATCTTTATGTTAGAGATCACGTAATCTCTTAAAATATTTGACTGATTGTTTAAGATAAATAACCTGTTTATCTTGACTGATTTAATGTATTCACCTGTGATTGTTTGTTCTAAATGATGTGGTGATCTCGTTTGAAAACCTTTATGAATGATTAATGATTTAACCTATAAGCAAATAGGTTTATAAATACCCGGAACGTCTATTAATCCGGCTACAGACCTTTAGTTTGGTTATGATAACTTTAAACCTTGATTGATCTTTTATAAAATAGTTTTGATATGGAATCTTTCTCTTTATTTTCCTATCATGTACTGAGTTTCTTCTTAATGAAGAAACATCTATAATATAAGTTTATCCTTCAAGAAAATACGTCATTTATAACCTTTGTATATAAAATATTTATGTTTCTTACTCGTGAAGAAACACTATTATTACTATACCATTTGTAAGTAAAAACTTATCTTTCTTAATCATGAAGAAATAATATTTTAACTATATCCTCATGTATATAAATGCTTATGTTTATTAACCATGAAGAAACTATATTTTAGCTATAACCTTTGTTTATATATTTTTGTATTTCTTAGTCATAAAGAAATCTTATTTTAATTATTACCTTTTTAATTTGATCAAGTTTTAGGCTACACCCCTGACTAGGGTCAAAGCCATTAAATATAATACAATAATAACTTACACAGAACCCCTACCTTACGCGGGTATTTGGAGTTGATATGTCTAAGCTTGTACGGGCAGCACTTCAATTCTATATCGCGTACTAGGGCTTAAATCGGCGGAACTTCGAGCTTAGCATGTATTACGAGGTTCGGCACGCAAAAATAGGTGCACTGGTCATCGGGACTTGTCCCACGTACTTCGAGGAAAGTCGGTTAACGAGGGTATAATTATTGGATCGATGGCATGAAAACTGAGGTAGAGAGTGTCTTAGAGAGAGAAAGTGATATATTCTGGTATGAGGAGAATGAGCTGTGAGCCCCTCCTTTTATAGCTGAAACTGGGTCACATCGTGATACGCGATGGACCATTCCCTTAAGCCGTCGCGTATAGCGATGGCGGGTGATTAACACGTTGCATGACGACTCAGCCCAAGCGTCTGCCACGTGTCACCCGGATGCAACACATGTCGCTGAGTCATAACGGACCATCGCGTATCGTGATGGCCTTGTTTTGAGCTCATTGCGTATCGGGATGGGTTCCTGGACTTATATTTTCAATTTTTGTCTCTTGTCTTTTGGTAACTTGGCATGTCTTGGTCTAGCTTTCACTTTCCAAAAACAATAAGGCGGCTCTCAAGCGGCTCGCGGCGATTTGAGCGTGCGAAGTGCAAAGTGCGCCATCAAATCGTCATATTGCGCCATCGCCCTTCGCTGTCGTCCTCGCCCAAGCCCGTGTCCGTGGGCATCGGGTGATTCGCACCCTCCGCTAGGACCATTAGGTGCATGCTTGGCATAAAAGAATATTACTATGGAAATTTTCTTCATTATAAAGAGCTTCCATTTCTTTCTTACTTTCCATGTGAGATGAGTTTTATCTTCCTTATTTATACCCATATGGAATGTTTCCACTTTCTTCCATCTTTCCATATGGGATGGATTTTTTTTAATATCCTTTACATGAGATGCATTTCCTCAATGGAATGTTTTTATTTCCTTATTTTCTTAACATGAAATAATTATATTTCCTTATTTAAATTTTTAATTTTTTGAGATTATTTTTGATCATTTAACTTTACTAAGTTGTTAAATTTGGATAAAAATTTTGAGGATGTTACACATACTTCTTTGTCCACTTCATACCTGTAATAAATTGGAAAAAAATGAGAAGGGGGTGAATAGATTTCTTAAAAGTTAACATGTTTTAAGTGTCACACACAAACTAAGGCGAAAATGTCTGGTCGTGAGCTGATTGCTAACAACTTTCAAGGTATTATCATGTAATAATTAAAATGACAATATCTATTTATTTGATTTAAGTATTCAAACAAAACCATGTAAACAAAGTACATAATATAGAAACCATGTAAACAAAGTATTATCATATAATAATTAAAATGACAATATCTAGTCTTGATTTATTCTTTGTAATTTCTTTTAACTTAAAGTCTTCACTACGTCTTCACCAAATCTTGCAACTGGTTCAAACAATAACCTTCATATGCGTATAATATAGAAATGTTTGTCAACAACACATGTTGAGTGAGTAAAACACCAGTTTAAGACACTGCAAAATAATATGTAATAAATAAATAAATAGAAATGCAAATTGTTCCTGTGAGATAAGAAATTTAACCATAGCATATAAAAAAATCACACAAATTAAAAGATATGGCTAAACCGTTGCCATGCATCGGGCATTGGTTATCAAAGATGAGTTGTCGGTAAGCTCGATGTCAGATGAACTGGGCAATGGCTACTACGACGGTCATATGATCATACTATAATGAGAATATGTGGACCTTTTCGAAATGTATTCAAATAAAGCAAGTAAGCAAATAGCAAGTTAGGCATAAACTGATATACACACAAGGATTAAACAGTTGCAGTTTTGAATAATTATTAATAGATAAATACTGTAAATACGAATATGTCCCCAAAAGATTTAAAATAAGTTAAAAGGGGAGTGATTACTCAGCTGATAAAGTAGAAAAAGTGAGGATGAAACGATGATAGAAAATAAGTTAAATGAGACCGAGCTTCTCGGGATGCGTTGACAAGGGTTCCTAATTATTAATGGTAATAAGATTAATTATAAAAGATATATCATGATTTAATGAATTAAGATTTCGATGTGATTTGAGTTGTTTTAGGATTGTAATGATATTGACTAAACGATTGATTTTTACGGTTATTATTATTAGTCTTATTAATTATAAATTCACAAATAATTATCCTTGATAAAATATATAATTAAATACTTAAATGTTTTAAATAATTAAGATATAAGATATGCTTATAATAATAAAATCTGAATAAATAAATAATTAAATATACAAATTAAATAAAATAATTTAATTGAGATATACCTTTATTTATTTGACTAAATAAAAAACTAATATATAAATAAATATATATTCATAATAATAATGTGTAATTATTTGAATATAATATGTATTAAGATATAAATAAATATTTTGTTTAAATCTTTTAAAGATAATCTATTAAATACGTTTTATATATATATATATGAGCAAGTTTATAAAGACAATGAGAAAAACGTGAATTAAATGTGTCGGTTCGACAAGATAATATTTATTTAAAAACAATATATATATACACACACACATACATATACACACACACACACATATATACGAATACTTTGCATGAGATTATTTGACGAGAAAACGTTAGGCATAAATTGTCAAACACGCATGACTAACAGTTGCAAGTTGAGTAATATATTGTAATAAATATCTACGAACGCATACGTCTCCAAAACAGTAAAAATGAGTTTAAAAGAGGGCAATGTGATACTCACCTTATTGGATGAGCAAACGGGACAAGTAAAATAATAATAAGGATGAAGGCGGCAATTCACATGTTGACGTAAAGCCTAATACAAGATTAAATACGAAACGAACGTAAGGATTGGACGGATAGAATAGGGTTTGAGAGATTGATGGTTAATCATTATTTTATTATATATTATTTAAACTTATTTAGTTTATAAATCTTTTAATTTACCAAAAATCATATTTTATTAATAATAATACCTATTAAAATACGAAAAAGTTATAAAATACATAAAATAAGTTAGTTAGTTAATTTACATATATAATATATTTTTGTGGTATTTATAAAAATAAATATAACCGTTTAAATATATTTGATAAATTTTATTTATATAAATCTTAAAAAAAAATTAAACAAGTTGTATTATACACACACACACATATATATGTGTGTGTACTTATACAAATATATACATATGTACATAATGTTTAACAAGATGCGAGAAAATACAAGTAACATTGTCGGTTTTTATGAAAATATAATTTTTTACGGATTATTATATTTATTATTAATTAAAATGGCTTGATATGATTAAATTTCCAAAAATAACAAAAATTAGGGGTAGGAAGGTCTCAAACCCACGACCTGTCACCAGAATTTAACCAGGGGTGCACCAGCCAACTGGGCTTGGGCTGGTGGCTAACCTGGTTATAACATCAAACAGATAATCTATATACTAACAGAAAAACAAACCCAATTTTTATAAACCTTAGAAATAATAATTGGTTAAATTCATTAATGTTAATCAACTATACATTAGGGCTATTGTTACTTGATACCAGACGACCAAAAATCATAACTCAATTACATCGTATCACGTAGTATGGTGGGTTAATTTAAGGAAACATGGGCCGGCTACGAGAGATGATGAACGTTCTTATAACAGCTAATAAGATTCAATTGAATAGAGGGTTAAGGACGGATAGGGTTAGAGGATCATGTCTAGAAGCTTAATAGAATTATAAACAAGCTAGAATTATAAACACCTCTAGCTTGTATAACACGTCCAAGATAATGTCGGCCAAGTCGCGATTGGTAATACAAATCATTGAGATTGAGTTTGCTTAATTACATTGTCGGTTAGGCCGATTTTAGAAGATATAACACATTGGTTGATTCAATTTCCATAAATCCTTCGACAATTGAGGTACAAGACATCTCAATTTTAATCGGGTTTGCGAATGCGGGTACGGGTTATTGGGTTCGGAGCTGGGTTACCAGATTTTGATGGATTATATTAATAATTTGCATCTTAGTCCCTAAGGTTTGACTGTTTGAGGATGGAAACAATAAGGGGTAAAAGTTTATGTTTGGGTCATTTTGACCAAAACATGAAAGTTATAATTATATATTATATAATTAATATTAATATAATAATAGTTAATTTACTCGATAAATGCTATAAAATTTCCCGAAAAATGAAATGGGTCGGGTTTTAATAAAAATATAAATTTTGAAAAGTCCGAGTTGTTACAGTAAATTCGTATCGATTTGATTTTGATATCCAAATTAATTTTGTCGGTGAGATCGTAATACACATGCAGATGGTCATACACAATCAATTACGTTTATAATACATAGATTATTCTACAAGCTAAATACGGGTATATGGACATGAGTAAATGAGTAAACAGGTTAGGGTCCAAGATATAATATAATGTTTAAACTAGGGTATAGCCCGTGTCACACACGGGTGGAAAACATGTCAACAAACATAATAAATTTAAACAACAAATTCATGCAACACAAAATTTATTCAAACTTTTGGACCAAAACGCTAACCATTTACGTTGTCTAGATATTAAAAGTTAAAAGTTACAATTAGTTAATTTACATCGAACAACCAAAAAACATCAACAAAATACATAAACATGTTCTTTCATATTAAACCATCATCAATTTCTTCAAACATTCTATCAAAATAACTCAATTTACTTCACCACCTGAAAAAATATTAAAACAATATCATCCAAATTAAATAGACCATAATAACATATTTAATAATGAGTAACATTTGAACATTAATAAAGTTGTTTTTATTAAATTGTTGTTTTTATTAAAACAAGATAACATATAACAACAAACAAAGTAAAATGACAACATAAAACATCATTCTAACTTAAACTATTAAACCAAAAAGATATATTAATAAAAACCATTTTTTGGCTATCATTTTATAACTAACAAATTTGATACTATTTCAAAACAGCCTCTTTTGAAATATTTTCAAAATAGTTACAAAATGTAAAAAAATTTAGAATTAGTCAACTTCAAAAAATTATAAAATTGTTTTTGACTTTTAACCAATCTTGCAACAAACTTTTAAATCACTGACATTAATATTTTGTTAAATTTGCAAAACTTAAAAACGTTTTACAATAAATGAATTCTCAAATAACTTTGGTATTAAAAAACTTTATGTTGACTTTGAAAACAAATAAAGCTGAAAAAATTTGACTAATTAATTTAGAAATAATTACAAATATGAAAATCAAATTGGATAATTTGAAAACTTCAAAAAATTATGGAAAGATTTTGAAATGAGTTTAAAATTATGAAGAGTATTAAAACCTTTAAAACTTTGTTGAAAGATTAGTCAAATTACGAATTTAAAAGGAATTTAAATATGTTAATTAAATTGTATTAAAACCATTAATACAATTTATTGAGTTTAACTATCCTTATTAGTTATTTAAACAAATAAGGATAGTCAAACTCAATAAATTGTATTAATAGGATACTTAAACCTTATTGCAAGTAAGACTCGGAAATTTATTTAAGTTATAACTTATTCATTCAGTTTTTTTAATAAATAAGGAAAGTCAAAAGATATAAATTGTAATAGTTATTATATCGGTCAAACCACAAATTAAGGAATGAGTTTATAAAAATGGAAAAAATTAAAAACATAAAAAGGAGTTGTTCATTAGTTTTTTTTTTAAATAAGGAATGTCAAACTTTATAAAGTGCCATAATTGGATTCTTAAATTTGTATAAATCTAAAAATGTAAACTAATATGAATGGTCAAAAACGATTTAATATGAATGGTCAGATACTTAAATCGGTCGGAAATTTATTTAAGTTATAACTTATTCATTCGGTTTTTTAACAAATAAGGAAAGTCAAAAAAATATAAATTGTAATAATTGGATAATTATGTTATTATTTCGGTCAAACCACAAATTAAGGAATGATTTTATAAAAATTAAAAAAATTAAAAACATAAAAAATGGTTGTTCATTTGGTTTTAAAAAAAATAGGAATATCAAACTTTATAAAGTGCCATAAATGAATTCTTAAATGTGTATAATCTAAAAATGTAAACTAATATAAATGGTCAAAAACGATTTAATTTGAATGGTCAAATACTTAAATCGGTTGGAAATTTATTTAAGTTATAACTTATTCATTTGGTTTTTTTAACAAATAAGGAAAGTCAAAAAATATGAATTGTAATAATGGGATAATTATGTTAGTATTTCGGTCAAACCACAAATTAAGGAATGAGTTTATAAAAATAGAAAAATTAAAAACATAAAAAAGGGTTGTTCATTCGTTTTTTTTTTTAAAGAAATGTCAAACTCTATAAATTGTATTAATGGGATTATTCTATGTGTATAAATCTAAAAATGTAAACTAATATAAGATTGAAAATTATAATGAGATTTTAAATTAGACGGAATATTTGTCACTTAACTAGAAGTTGACAAAAACAATAGAATAATGATTATATTAATATAGGTAATTTAATTTATATTATAATCTTATAAATAAGGAATATACATGAATATTAAAAAAAATATACATCAATATAAAAAAATTTTAAAAAATACATCTTATTAACTAATGTACAATCCATGCAATTAGCTTATATGAATCGAAACAATAACCTGAAATGATAAAGTCAAATGTTAATAGTCATATTATGGAAGATTTTAATTATAATTTTATAATCTGAAATTTTGAATGGTCTTACAAGAAAAACGAAATACTGATAATGACGATGGTATCTCCGATTTTTATTTAGAATGTAAAATGAAATATTTCGTACATCAATCGGGACAATAACCTGAAATAATTAAGTTTTGTTATAACATTGATATTATGGAAGATTTGAATTATGATTTATAACCGGAAAATCTAAATTGGCCTTACTGGAAAAAGAATAATGATAATGTGCATGGATGAAATTGATTTTTATTTAGAACCTAGAAGAACAACATATAAAAAAAGCAGGAAAAATATAAAACTTTAAATAAATATAAAACAACCATTGTTATAGGTATAACACATGAACGGAAAAACTTACCGGAAAAATGTAAATACGTAGAAATATTAGCTTCATCGCCGTTTTTGATTTAGAACCTAAACTGATTTTTAAAAAATCAGTTAACAATGAAAATAAAGATAAAAAGGTTAGATCTACAATAACCGGAAGAAAATATGATTTTGCCGGAAAAAGATATAACTTGCCGGAAAATCATATAACATTGTTGGTCATTAGAGTATAATATATAACCTTACCGGAAAACGATTAATCTCGATCTGCATTACTGGAATATAGAAGATGGTGGATGATGGAGAGAGAGAGAGAGAGAGAGAGAGAGAGATTAAAATAATTAGGATGGAAAATTCTAAGGTTTAAATCAATGTTTTCAGACCCGGCCCGGACATCAACCCGGACCCGGATGACATCATATATGTGTGTGTATACATACATACATATATATATATGTATATATATATATTTATATTATATTTAGCGTTTTGTAATTAATGTAATTGATTTTGTTTGTTTCAAGTCCACCGATCTAGACACAAGACACTGAATTATAGAAATGATTGTAACCTATTGTAGATATTTCATATTTATTGATTGAATCAATCTCTAATAATGGCCATTTATAGTGGTTTTTAATATGTATAATATATCTTTCATATATAAAACAAGTTACAAGCCTTGGTTAGTTGGCTATTGTTGTATTTACTAACTTGGCATCTCGGTTTTGCACCCAAGTTCGATTCTCAGCGCATACACTATTTTGATTTAACAAAAAAACAAAGTTTTTCTAGTGTGTGAGATGACACATGTCAGAATATTAGAGCACATGAGAATGAAAACATACTGACTGGATTGCACATGTGGACAGCCTAGAAGAATAAAGATATGGAAACATACGGGGTTCGAGGGTTGTCTAGGGTTTTCTCAACTATGATAGATTTATCCAAAAAAATGAAATGAAGATGACCGAGCAGACTAGTGACGTGCTAATGATCTAATTAACCGTCCAAAAAAAGTGTTGCACGCTACATACTTTGTTTTAAAAGTATATTAGTCTTATAAAACAAAAGTAAAGATAAAAAGGTCTTATTCTTTGACACGATTGGTGTTCACACTTTATTATAATTTCCTGGAAATGGGATTGGTGACAAAACATGCAAATAATATGCAATAGTAAGAGACAGGTGGACGAAACTGAACCGGTTTTTCGGTTTTATTTGATAAAGTTGATTAGCGGTAAAAACGCGGAATTTAGGCTTTAGACGTGTATAACAAACAAACAAACAAACAAACATCCAATGTTAATGTTTCAACCACACATCCCATGTTATTATTGCATCATGTCACAATCCCTCTAACTACCACTATAACTAATAATAACTTTTCATAATCTCATCTTAATAGACCATTACTTTGGACTTTTCTATAAAAGTTATCATTTTACATTTACTTGTATAACAGATTTTTATATTTGGAGTCTAGGCTGTATCGTCTAAAATTACGTAACCTAATCAGATATAACTTTACTTAACGTGTATAGAAGGATTATCGTTTGAAAATATGCAACATAGTTAGATACTTGAAGGGTTTTGAAACGTTGTATCGTCTAAACATATGCAACGTAATTAGATACATCTTTACTTCATATATCTTGAAACACTATATTATCTTAAAAATATACGACCTAATCAGATACGGAGCTAAGATTTTGTTAGACAGTAATACACTTCTACTTTTTTTTCTCAAATTGTTACGTTTATAACTTTAATGTAATGTTATCATTTTTAAGTTTTTATACATAGGTTAAATTTTACAAGTTGTGACGGGACTTACATTAGATGTACATGCTTTCGATGAAAAAATTTTGGAATGATTTTTATGATAGTTATTCTTACATGATTAAGATCATCGTGTTGCTTAATTAAATACATAGTATTATCTTATTCTACTAAATTAAAAATAAACTGATATTATTATACCATGATCATAAAAAGTTCATATATAATTATTTTTAGTAGAGCAACCTAGTAGCCTATCACCATTAAAAGCTCAAATACCATAACAAGATCAAACTAAGAACACCAACATCGTCGGATTCTACTCCATCTCCTTCTCTCCCCTCTTGTGCACCCCCCCCCCCCCTCCTATCACATATTCGTTTGAAGCCTCGTTTGGATTCCAGACCTTACTTACCCTCGCTCTACCTTTTTTGCTTCTCTCACTCCTCCACCTCCTCTCCACTAAGATACAAACTCCAACAAACTCATGTTGTGGGTGCTCTAAAAAGTTTATTTAATTAACATACTAATTATTAAAAGATTAACATTGTGCATCGATTCTTAAATACATGAAATTAATACCCTTAAATCTAAACTATTATAGAAGTCAAAATTCTAAAATTACTCGTAAGTAGTGATCGGTAAGACTTAAGAGCATTCTCATTAAATGAAGTAACTCGTCAAATATCAATGTGAATACTGAATCATCACACAAACAATATTCGACGTTTTACTTCAAAATCGCCAAATCATCACTTAACCAATAAAGTTATAATATGATCAACAAAGTGTGTGTCACTATTCAATTTGAACCAAAAAAAACGAATAAAAACTTTATTTGAGTTTTGAGTAGTAAGAAGTGAATTTGTTTTCTCAATTTGTAAGTTTCTATTTAAAATACTTACGGATCAAATTGGGATAATTTTCTTGAAATTAACTAATGATAGGTGACTATTAGTCATCAATTCCTATTTTCTCATGTTGTTTTTGGAAGTGAGAATTTTGCACTCGTTAAAGGTTGACAAATTTTGTAACTAATAGATGGCGGTTAGCACTTAAAATGAGAAATTGTGCCGTATTAGCTCTAATATTTCCAGATCAATCATGTGAACCTATAAAGTGTTGTAGAAACTATTATGTGCTAGTCGGGCGGTGGGGTATGTGCTAATGGTTAATAGGGATTTATAAGAATTAGTCGGGATTAATCGGATTGACATTTGTATGTAAATTTATATGAACATACTCCAAATTTTATGTATAAAAATTTCAATTTTCATCGATTTTGGACATATGAAGATTAATCGACGACAAGTCAGTGGGGTAGCTACTAGCAATTAACCAAAGATTAATCGGTTTCTAATAGGGATTATTACAACACTGCGATAATATTCCCAAATGATCCAAATCAATATGTTGAAGATGGTTATGAAGGTGCTAAAAAGTGCCAAACTAGCTAACTTCCAATCCCTGATGTTTCCAAACAAATCAGATGTGACAAACGTGAGTCATGAGTGCAATCGATTATGTTACAATGCTCTTTTTTTTTTCTTTTTTACATATGAAAGTTTTGCTATTCTTTTTTTAATTTAAAAGTTTTCTATTTAAGCATATAACCAATGATAAAATCGTCAATAACACCCCCCCCCCCCCCACCCACCAATTTCACCAACTTGTGAACGTCCACAATCACTAAGGTTATACCCTTTATATGATAGCTTTATTAAACGTTTGATATGCGGTTCCTTAATAGAAAACTATTACGTGAAGGAAAATTACATGAATTGCATTAAACACATATATATATTGCAACATAAGTGGTACACTAATTAACACTTGATTCACTTCTAATAAAGAGCTCAAACTTCAAATCTTGTTTTACTCGTGTGTTTTACCATAACCGCTTCTAACTCACCTGGCATATACAACTTGTGATTTTACTTATATGATTGGTTAGCAGGGTATCATCACCCCATCCTCATCAGGACATGCCCTTAGGCCAGCGAATTGAAGATAGACCTTTAGACCCATACTTACTTAAGACCTTCAAATTGAAAAATAAAAACCTTAAATATAAATATATATTTAATCAACAACTTACAAACAAAAATACTTATTAGTCTGATGGTAAATTCGTGTGTTACTTCGTTGCAAGTCACGAGTTTAAGACCTATTTAGCACAGTATTCATGAAAGGACACAATATATCATATTAATATAGGCTTCTAAAATAGTTAAGTCGACAGTGGCCTTCATATAGTATATTGTAGTTTGATTAAACTACAAACATGATAAAAAGACAAGGTTATAATAAGTTTATAATAGCAATAAAGTTAGTTTCATGTATGTCTATATCCTTTTTAATATTAAGCACGTTAAATAATAAACTTATAATAAAAGAATATACTTCTTAATAAACCAAAAATTGTTGTGACCTGCCTGCCTCCAAAAGAATAATAATCGTCAATACTTGAAACTCTCTTTTCTTCACCATCCAACACGTGGTCACACTCTTCCACTATTTAAACCCACACACTTTCACCCCCAAATTCAAACCCAAACACACTCACACTCTCACACACAAAACCCTAATTCCTCTGTTCTTCAATTTCATCACAATTCATTCAAAACCCACTTCTGATCACCTCAATTACACTCAATGTCTTCTTCCAATTGCTCAATTTCACCCCCAATTTGGTCCAATTCCAAACCCCAGTTCCCAATTTGGTCTAATTCCAAACCCAGATCAAATTCGTTCAATTGCTCGAATTCGATTGTTTCTGCCCTTCAGACGCCGTCGATTATTCATATTCCGAAGCAAACGCCGTCGATTAAGTCGTCTCCGGCTGTAATTAAAGCTCCGGAGAGTTTTCCGGTAACCGGAGTAAATAAAGTAAACCCTAAAGTAAATAAAAATTGGAGCTTTATTCAGAAACTTGCAGCAATGGCATTGGATTCAACCGAAGACGGGTTGAAAGCGCGGGAAAAGTTACATAATTTGCCGAGAACGGCTGATCCTAACGTTCAGATCGCCGGAAACTTCTCGCCGGTGCCGGAGCAGCCTGTACGGAGTAACTTACCGGTGACCGGAACGTTACCGGAGTATATTAACGGAGTTTATTTACGAAACGGAGCCAACCCGTTATTCGAACCGACATCCGGGCATCATTTATTTGACGGGGACGGAATGATTTATTCCGTAAAGTTCGATAACGGGTCCGTTAGTTACGCGTGTCGGTTTACGGAAACCCAACGGCTCGTTCAGGAACGAGCCATTGGGAAGCCCGTGTTCCCGAAGGCGATCGGGGAGTTACACGGGCATTCCGGGATTGCGAAATTATTATTATTTTACGCCCGCGGGTTGTGCGGGTTGATCGATCATACCCAAGGGATTGGTGTGGCGAACGCGGGTTTGGTTTATTTTAATAATCGATTATTGGCCATGTCCGAAGACGATTTGCCATACCACGTGCGGGTCACGGGTACGGGTGATTTGAAAACCGCGGGAAGGTATGATTTCAACGGGCAGTTGAAATCTACCATGATTGCTCACCCAAAACTGGACCCAGTTTCGGGTGAGCTGTTTGCTTTAAGTTATGACGTCATTAAAAAGCCTTATTTAAAATATTTTCGGTTTTCGCCCGACGGGGCGAAATCCAAAGACGTCGCGATCGATTTGGAGAAACCGACTATGGTTCATGATTTCGCGATTACCGAGAATTTCGTGGTGGTCCCGGATCATCAAGTCGTGTTTAAGATGTCGGAAATGGTTACGGGCGGGTCGCCCGTGGTTTACGATAAAGGGAAGGTGTCGCGGTTCGGGGTACTTGATAAGTACGCCGAAAACGGGTCGGGTATAAAATGGGTCGAGGTTCCAGATTGTTTTTGTTTTCATTTGTGGAATGCGTGGGAGGAACCAGAAACCGACGAGGTGGTCGTGATCGGGTCGTGCATGACTCCGGCCGACTCGATTTTTAACGAATGTAATGAGGAATTAAAAAGCGTTTTATCGGAAATTCGGCTTAATTTGAAAACCGGGAAGTCGACTCGTCGGGCAATAATTTCGCCCAAACACGACGTTAACTTGGAGGCCGGGATGGTGAATAAAAAACTCCTCGGTCGAAAATCGAAATACGCGTACCTCGCGATCGCCGAGCCGTGGCCCAAGGTCTCGGGGTTCGCGAAAGTTGATCTTTCGACTGGGGAAACTAAAAAGTTTATTTATGGGGATGAGAAATATGGCGGGGAGCCACTTTTTCTTCCCCGGGATGGGAATCCTGGGGAAGAACTGAAAGAAGACGACGGTCATATTTTGGCTTTCGTCCATGACGAAAAAACATGGAAGTCAGAGTTACAAATTGTGAACGCAATGACGATGGAATTAGAGGCGACGGTGAAGCTCCCGTCCCGGGTTCCATACGGGTTTCATGGAACATTCATTTCCGCCAAGGATTTGGCGACTCAGGCGTAACAGTTAGGATTTACCGGCAAGATTCGGCCAGAGGGATGGCGGCAGTACGTCCCCGGCGAGTCTTGTTAAACCTTCTGATTATTAGAGGGTTAATTTTAGTTTTCTTAATTCTTTTGTGGTTTTTGTTAATTACATACTTTTTGGGAGGGCCAGTTTGTAGCTTTTGTGTGTGTAGTCTAGCAAATGAAGCTCAGCTGGTTGCCCTAAGCTAGTTATAGTTTGGGTACAATCGAGTAAACCGTGAGTGCAAGTGATTGATGCATTCGATGTACGTGTTATTGTAAATAATGGTATATAATATGTAAAATTTAAGCTTTCTGTATACTTAACGTTGTTATTTACTTCATGGCTAAAACTGACATGTCACTTTATATCTGTATATGATAACTAACATGATCGGTTTGTTTTATCGATCATACGCCGATTAATACTGACATGTCACTTATATAATAACTAACATGATGAATTAATGGTGACTTGTGACTTATTGATAAATATACAAGCAAGCATGGTATTCTCTACACAACAATTGGTTGCTTTGATAATTGACATGTTATCATATCTGACATGGTTTGTCTATTATGAGTACTATATTCTAATCTTGTTGCTTGGTTTATAAGTTTAATGACTATTGGATATATTAACTAATGATAATTAATATAAAAGAATTGGGATTGGTTATTGGAGGTTACATGTGGCTTTAATTAGAAGGAGGATGAGTTTGGGTGGGTAGGAGCATATCAAGCAAACGAAGTTTAGTTGATTTTTTGGACTAAAATAAAAGGGGGCTGAAATAAAGTATTGTGAAAGATATGGGGCTAAAGTGTAAAATCATTGAACACATGACAAAGTAAATGTTAAATTTTCTACAAAATAATTACTATAAATAATAAGTGGCGGAATTAAAGCTTCTTGGTTAAGGGTGATGAAGAGGTATGCACCCGCCCTAACATCGAGCGGGGCGGGTCAATCCACAAGATATAGACAAGAGGCTTGAAATCAAGATGTCATGAAGGCACAAAGCCAAAACCTATGCGCATGGCGCATATCACATATGCTCACGCATCACATATGCTCACGCGTATCACATGCTCACGCACCATATATGCTCACGCATATCACATCTGCGCGTGGCGCATATCACATATACTCACGCATCATATATGCTCACGCATATCACATCTGCGCGTGGCGCATCCGCGCGTGGCGCATATCACATATGCCCACGCATCAAACATCTGCGCATGAAACATCTGCGCGTGAGAATAAAGAGAAGACCTCGCGCATCCTCAGGATAGGCGCATATCACACATGCACATAATCAACCTCGTCCTTATCCAAATCAGGATAAGGACAACCCTGATTGTGCTCATCAGACAACCTTCCAGAAGGTATCCTTTAAGGAATAAAGAATATGCTGATGTTGACAGCTGCCAATGAAAGGTGGACAACTCAGCAAAACTCATGTGCTACCACGTGATTGCACATGGGTCAGGTGAAATACCTTGGTCAGAGAATAATCAATGAAAAAGCACCAGGTGTCCTAAGGACACGTGGCGCGAAACAATAGGAGGAGGCCAAAAAGGCCCTAATGGGACCTGAGCCCAATGATTGGAAACCCTAACACTATAAATACCACACCACCTCTACAAGGGGAGGTAAGCAAGAAAATACACTCTAAATCCTTACTCACTCTCAGATTATTATTTTCTCCTACAATCTCTTATTCTCACACCGGAGGGTTACCCCAAAGAGGACCCCTCTGTCCCTTTCTGAGGGGTAAGTTTACGGTGCTGCTCATTTTGTAGGTGGAAGAATTCATACTCCGGAGAACCATCGGTGATATAGCACACTCATACCCGAGGAAAGTTGATCGTCTACCAGTGAGCCGATCCACGTTTCTTCATTGGCGCCATCACCTTTTACAACGGCAACAAAATCTCATCAGTTCTCTCTGAAAAACTTCACCATGGTTTCCGGTGTTCGAAACAGCGATCAAGTTCTTGAGGATAATGAGCTTGAGGATGTTAATGAGGGACAGCAGTTTCTGAGGGCGCCGCGTGATACTGCGCGCACCACCAGTAACCATCCCTTCATCACAACACCTCATAGCCAGACTGAAACTCCTCCAGACGATCTCACGTTCCAGAATCTGACTGGTGCAAAACAAAAAGGACCAATGGGTCCAGAAGTTGAAACCAATGACCCTAAAGAATGGCTCATAAACGAACAACGGCGTTTAATGGACAAGTACAATGAGCTGGTCAAACACAAAAAGTTAGCCGACTTAACACAAAGGCTCGCATTTGATAAGCAAACCATTCAGGGAACAACAAAAGGGGCGCGCGCGCCGGAAGATGGTCACTCTGTTCACACCGAACATGCTGATTTTAGTGATGAAGAAGTGCACAGCATGAGGAAGACGCGAGATACTCATGCAGGAGGATCACAGCTCCGCGCGCACATGAACATGGCGCCTGGAGCCAAAGCCGATCTGGATCTGTACACACCGTACAACCCACCAGCGAGAGGGCAAGTGGACGTAACCACACCATACAGGCCAGCCATCTTGGTGAAGCATTCAAAATTCACTGAGCGCATCGCGAAGGCTCCCATTCAACACAAAACCAAGATGCCAAGTGGGTTGGGCAAGTACGATGGCACAACAGATCCAGACGATTTCTTACAAGGTTTTTACAACACTGGAAACCTAGAAAGCTGGACGATGCCAACATGGTGTCACATGTTTGCTCGCTGCCTCACGGGCGCGGCGCGTGTCTGGTTCGAAAGCTTGCCGACTGGACA
The DNA here is from genome assembly GCF_021521415.1 of Bidens hawaiensis. Classification (NCBI taxonomy): domain Eukaryota; kingdom Viridiplantae; phylum Streptophyta; class Magnoliopsida; order Asterales; family Asteraceae; genus Bidens; species Bidens hawaiensis. Next base: position 92,970 of record NW_027497922.1, on the reverse strand, counting down.
AATCGATGGGTTCGAAGAGCTATTGGAGAAGTTCCAGGCTCACTTCGTACAGCAGCGCAGACACATGCGCGACCCCGATGACATCATGCACTGCGTGCGCAGGAATGATGAAACAATTGAAGACTACATAACCCGTTTCAACCAGGAATCTCTTGCAATTGGAGGTATCACTGAGCAACTCTTGCGCGTGGCCTTTATACAAGGTGCGCGCAGTGATCAACTCCGCAGAGCTCTCGTGAGCAGAGATGGCATGCCAACCACTTGGACCAAGCTAATGGAAGCATCGCGAGTCTTCGCGCGAAATGAAAAACAAATTGCCCAAGATAGAGCAAGAGAAAGAGGGCATCAAGCAGAAGCACCGCGCAACAACGAAAGGAGGGGCAAACAAAACTCTGTATGGTCCAGGTTGCAACAAACCAGTTTTTCTCCCGCAGAAAAGCAGGCGCAACCAAGTTCACCCCAGCCCCAAAAAGACATTCGTAATCGCGGAGAGGGTGACAAGAGGGAAGGCGGCAGAGAGCCTAACAGACCTCTACCAAGAATATGGACTCCCCTCACTAAAACGCCTTCACAAGTGTTAAGCACAGAGAATGTCCAGTTTAAAAGCCCCAAGCCGCTACACTATAAGGGACCACCAAACAGTGGCAAGTATTGTGAGTTTCACAAGTCCACAGGGCACAACACCGATGCATGCCACCATTTGAAGGATGCGATTGAAAGAGATGTGAAATCAGGCAAGTTGGCTCACCTGGTGAAAAACCCAAGACCAGAGAATGAACAACCAGATGGAGCCTCAGCCAGTAAAAAGTTCAAAAGAATCTGTGTAGCCGAGGGAGGAAGGATGGGGCAAAGATCGAGAAAGAGAAGCGCGCAAGTCCAAGGAGATTGGCGCGAGCAACAAGTAATCTTCCCAAGAATCAGAGGAGGCCCGTCTATCAGCAGTCCTCTAGTCATCACTACACACATTGCTCATTATGAGGTGTCAAAAGTCCTGGTGGACACCGGCAGTGAATCAGACATCATGTATGAGCAATGTTTCAGGAAGTTGGATTCAGCAGATCAAGCAAGGCTCGAAATTGTGAATGCACCAATCTCGGGTGTTTCAAATGAAATTATTCACCCCCTAGGTCAGATACAATTTGAACTAACTATGGGGGATGAGAAACACAAGCGAGCTGAAATTGTCAACTTCTTGGTCTTGCCCACCACTTCATGCCACAATATGATCTTGGGTAGAGGAACGATTGCCCAATTCAACGCCATACCGTCGCACAGCGCACGGCGCGTTGGCGTTTCTTCAGGTGATATCGTATGTTATATCATCTCACAACTACAAATAAAAGGCTAGCCTCATATTTTTCTAGGACTTTATGTGTTTTCTATTATCGTAAGACTACAAATACTCGACGATTTTTGATGGCAGAAGTCAGTAGTGATTCTTTTAACCTCTTGATCCAGCCAAACGAATGACGTTTACTATGAATAAAAACTATTTAGACAAGATTTTTGATAAGTTTTTTAAAATATGTAATCATCTAAAGCAAAGACAAACAACAGCAAACACAAATTCAAAATGGGTCCTTAAAGAACAAAAAATCCACCAATCCTAGACTCACATTTAGGTTTTAATTTACTAGACAACCTTTTGAAATATCATGGGCAATGTTTGGCGCCGATGATTGGTTTTAATTTAATGTTACATTTGATCCCACAAACTTCACATCTATATTGGTCCCAATAATTGGTCCAAATATATTAGACCAAACTCTTTGTGTTGTTAGTTGATAGCAGATTATAATCTGAAAACGAGATTTTTCTAAAAGTATTGTTTGGGAATATAGAGAACGACAACGAAAAATCAAGACCATATTCTCAAGTGGTTGTATTATGATAGTATGATAAGTTTGAAGGGCGTTCGTTGATTTGGTTTTTCTTTTAGTTTTGGATAAACAAAGATTCGACTATTTTAGATGTCAATTTTTCAATGATATGGTTTTTCTTCTTGTTTTGGATAAGCAAAGATTCGACTATTTTAAATGTCGATTTTTTTTCATGTACTTTATATAAACATTTCATTCAATCATTGTCAAACTATGTATAATACACATCAATCACAACTCACTTTTACCTCCACGTCAAATTATAAATCTCCAGCACTCGAATATGTTATGCTCGTCACTTTCTATTTATTTTTGAACGACACAACATATATATAACCTTGCGTAAGATAAGACAAAGTGAGTGACGAGCAGGATGGACACCACACTCACCATACACCGCACCTGTTACATCATCTCCACACTGGTAAAACACATAGCCTCATCACCAACTATGACATTGAAAACATTTAACATTGAAAGTCATTTCTTTCTCTCTTTTTTTAAATAGACCACAAAATCATGTGACACTTTATAATAGTTTTAATCAATTCTAAAAAAAGAGAAATGAATAAAGCTAGAGTTTTTTTTTTCTCATTTCTTAAAGGGGGTAACATGAAAACTTAACCTTGTATGATTTAGATTGGCAATTATTGAATCCATAAAGAATGCAAAGAGAGTTGACCTGCTGGCATGTGAAACCCATGTTAGATTATGACAAGTCAGCCGTATCCTCCTAATGAATAATTAAACAAAAAAGTTAAAATAGAAAGGTATGATAATTGATAAGTGTTCACTTCTTTTTTCCTCTGGTTTTTATTTTAATATTACATATTACATTTATAAATAAGTTATGAAAAGATACGATTACAATAAAAAGAAAGGTAGGTGAGTAAAAAGTTGCGCTGCAACCTCTTTTAAACGGTGTAAGAGACATTTATACCATTTCATAACTTACAAGTTAATTCGCAACTTACATAACTAATTGAATAGGTGTAAGTGACATTTATACCATTTCTTTTAGGGGGAAATTTTCAAAATGTCATTTTAGGATAGAAAAATCCAAAATGTCGGCTTTATTACAAATTTTGTTAATGTCCTTTTATAATTAGGCGGCTCTGGCAGTTTTAGGAGTAAAATGTGCGACATCAACGACTTTCATAACAAATCATGGGGGCACCTGGATATTTCATAACAAATTCGGCGTGACGACTAATTTATTTGTCGATAAGTATTTGTTTTATGTTTAAAAATTTACTTTCAACATCTGGTCGGTCAAATTGTCGCAGGGGCAATTAAACTTCTCCAATTCCTAGCCACACATAATATGCTTCACCGTATCTTGTTGTTGCTGCACATATGCAGTCCACATGATTTTCTCGTGTATTTGCTAAGTGTCTCGGTCATATCCTTTTTTGGTTTATGTCGACAAGGTTGGCATCTTGTCTTTTCAATGTGGCCTTGTTAGTGTGGGGTTTTCGTTGAGGTCCGCCACGGTATCCGGACGTGAGTAGTAGCTCTCGGCTTCCGACGACATTCTTCTTTTCTCCGAATTACCATATGATATAAGAGAAAACATTTCACTATTGAAAAATTGGTTTTCCTAAATACGATTTTGGCCGTAGAATAGTGTGGTCCCCACCCCCAATTAACTAGTTGTGAGTTCAAATCATGTGAACTGCATAAAATATGAGTTTGCCAGTAAAAAACAGAGAACATTAGTATATGAATTATGTAAGTTGCAATGTTTTGGTGTTTATTAGACATACCGTCGTTATTATAAATAAAATTTCCTATTTTGTGCATGGACAAAATTCGAAGGGATCACAAATTTAATTTAGTGATCTTGTACGTAACATTTTTTTTTCGAACGGTGACTTTCCCAGTTAAGTTATCTCACTACGCGAACACGTCGCGCCCCACCACCCCACTCAGGCCAACTATGTTGACATGATCAGGATCCACGCCGGCATCCGAGTTTGGCTTGGCGTTCCCGGTAAAACCCAGTTGGCTCACCCCGCCCGAAGGCACGGCAGGTTTTAATGCTCTGGTAAAATCCGGTCGGAATCAGGATATAACATTTATTATTATATATGTTTTTTTTCATTACCAGCAAAAACGAATTTTATTTTACATCCACCTAAGGACCATTCTCTTCAACCACACCATCTTCTAAGTATCTGGCAATACAGCCAATTTGATTTTAAAAAAATGAGCCAATTTAGTTTGGGGGTGTTGTTTAGATATTGAATGATTTTTAATCAATACTTTTATCTGAATTTTATTCCCCATCTGGTGTTATCAAGAAACTAATTAAAAAGAAAATATCATAGACCAATCACATAATTTATCAGTTTCTGACAAGGTTTTATCCATGGGTTTATACTATTAACCATTTTAATTATTTTCTTAGTTTTGTTACGATGGGATGGAGTTAAATTAGTTGATGTGTAAATAGGGTTGGCTCAACTACTTTGGTGGTATAAAACGATGTTAAAATCAAGGTTTTGTTATAAAAAATGATCTTGCTTTCACTCCAAATAACTTGTCATTAATTTTTCGCAAGTACATAATTAGTTAGTAATGCAATTCCTCACACCTTCCTAACCTATTTCAGTTTCAACATCGCTCAAATCACACACACTAAAGGGGTGGGGGTGGTCCAAAACCCATCGCTTGCAACACCCAATGGTGGTGTGCCACCTCACCCCAGCACTTTCCATCATTAGTGATGGAATTTTAGTGAGGGTGGTGTTGTGATGGTATATACCCGAAACTTGATGGGTATGGGCCGGGTATGGGATTAGGTTTTAAAAACATTTCGCGGGCACGGGCCGGGTATGGGATTAGATGATACCCGGCCCGATTACCCGAAAACACATACCCGTTTACCCGCACTATGTACCCGAATTGTATACCCGAAAAATTCAATTTATTTCATAGGCTATGAAGCACATATATAAAAATATATATAAAAGTTATAATAATATTATTTATTTATTGTCACACTTTTATATATGAAGTGCATTATATTTAAATTTGTAATAATTTTGTATGAATAAAATGTATAAAATAAATACAACGATTGAAAAATGTACTTGAAAGTCCCAACGGATATACCCGATACCCGCGGGTATGCCGAAACCCGACGGGTAATGGGCCGGGTATGGGACACGGTTTAACAAACGGGTATGGGCATGAGATTACCAATACCCGGCCCGAACCCGGCCCGTTGTCATCCCTAATCACACGGTGTGGGTTATAAACGAATAATAAAGAGGGCTGTAGAGGGGTGGAACACCATGTCCGGACGGTAAAGGGGTGGGGTTGTATCAAGACGAAGGGCAATATGGGAAGGTGTGGCGGGGCCATGAATGCTTCTCTCACTCCCCCGCCCCCTCTCTCTCTCTCACACACATATATACATATATAGATATACATAATGAGACGGTAAATGCGCTTTAAATTAAACCACAACGGGGCTTTAAGAATGAGGGCTTAAAACCTCCTGTCCTATGTGGAGGCGCGACACATAGTCGTATAGTGTGGGTAGTGGAGGCAAGAAAATTTTTCAATGGGTTCAGATTTTTTGTTACTCGATTATTTTTTCCCCAAATTGGAGGCGCGACACATATCGATTGATGATCTTACTTGCCCAAATTGGTCGGTTGGTCATTCGGTGAGATAAATAAAATGCAATATTGCTATAATAACAAATGCACATCATCAACATAAACAAAAATAGAAAGTTATATTCAATTAAAAAGATATTGCATATTATAATTGTTCCCAGCGAATTTGTATGTTTTGAAAACAATTCATAAGATCTTCAATCGATACTTAAAAAAAACTCATTTTCAATATTACAAATACAAGCATCATAGTCGTCACCCGTCTGATTACCCAAAATCAAAGAAAGATTCGTCGTGAGGTCTGGATCGATTGAAGGCTCGAAGCAATCAAAGAAAGAGTCGGCCTGCCGTTGTCATCTGGTTGAAGTCCAAGTAAGGCGACAGTCGCTGAATTGAGGACTGTTGTGTTTTTCTTTTATTTGATTTTCATTTAGGTATTGTGTTTAAGAATGTTAATTGGGTTGGATTTACGTGGTAATTCTATGAATATTTTGGAGCTCTTTTTTATATCTATATATAGATTGGTATTAGCCCATTTGTAGTGTTTGTTAGCAATTTTTAAGTTTTTTTATATTTTATGAAAAAAAAAACTATTCATTACTAACAAAAAATTAACTTAAAATTTTCATAACTAATGGGTTCGAATATCTTTTTAAAAATGACACTGGATTCGTTCGCTGAAAAAGAATAGATTCGTTTATAAATTCGATACTATAGATTATATTTAAAATAAAAAAAAAGAGTGAGTTCGGCCGAACCCCAAGACCACAATGTGACTCCGCAACTAAGTGTGTGGGAATCTCTGTTAGATTTATCTTTAACAAATGCAATGATTTCATTAAAACAAGATTAAATATTATTTTATAATTTCTAAATTTATATTTCAAAACATATATACAATTACATTTATTAAACCAATATAATAAATGGCTTTTAACCCGATTATAATAATTTCCTAGGACAATATTGGTGTCAATGTTTGGAAATATCAAATATCAAAACGTTTTTCTTAACGGCGAAAAAACATAGAACGCTTAGATACTTCGTACGGGGTGACTCAATGGCAAAAGGTCACCGCCAGCCAGGGGCATAGGTAGCTTTAGGGGAACGGGTTCGGTCGAACCCGTACAAAATTTTGTTTTAGTGTTATATATTAGTGTATTTTGACATCGAACCCGTAGGAAACTCAAATCTAAGTGATAAACAACCGGTCGTCCGTCCCTCGAAATTTTCCGAACCCGTAAGAAAAAATTTCTAACTACGCTGGTGCCGCTAGCTGACCCAAACCAACTGTACAAATCCCTTGAGCGCCTCAAAGTTATCTCCAGTTTCGGACAAAATCCACCCGCCCGAAGGCCCATTGGTGGTAAAACCCGGTTGACCTTAGAATCAAACTAAAGATCACAATTTATTAAGTCATCCATGTTTCACGAAATGTTGTAAGTAAGAATTAAACTTGAGTATTTATTGAGAAACCAAACCCAAACCAATATCATAACGTTTCGGTTTTGTATTGTTTTTTTTCATCCTTACCTTAAATTGGGGATGATCCCGGGTCCACGTGTAATCACGTGAATTATTGGCGACTTTCAAATAAACAAAAGATGTAATGTCTCAGATAATATGAGTCAGAACCTCACTTGCGTAGTTGTGTCTCAGAATGTGGAAACTAATACATCATAATACAGACAAACTAATACATCATAATACAGAGCCGGCTCTGTAACAACTCGGTTTTCCAAAATAATATTTTATTTATTGACACGACTCGTTTTATGTTTGGGAAACTTTATCGATAAATGTATCGCGTTATACAAGTTTGTATTATTTTATTAATATTTGCTTATCATATTTAATTAATATAAATATAACAACTTTGAATTATATTCAAATTTAACTCAAACTTAAACCATTAACTTATATTGTACCCACCTTCAAACTCCAGGGTCCATTTTGTAACCTTTTTATAACCCATTTCTCTTATCTGGTTAACCCATTTACCCATATCTTTGTCTAAGCGGGTTTTCTTGTACCCGAATCTATAAACACCAAATTAGGTCAGGAGATCTTCGTATATTTGGAATTTGATCTCGTAATCGTTTGAATTAGTCAATTCGCGGCTAAACCGACATATTAAACGAGTAAATAATATCAAAAATTGATTTGTTTTCTATCTTTAACCTAGCCGACAGTTCCTTGAACCCTTCTACACGAAATCGCTCGTTTTATTGCAATTAAATTACAGAATACGTTCCTTACATACTAGCCGACGTTTCCCCTCTATTTAATTAGATTATTTTGCTCGTTTATATCTCGTTCATCACCCTTTATCGCCGGCCATAGTTCGTTAATTCTGACCCGTCATACTTCGAGCTAAGAGGTAATTATTTACATCATTAAGATCGCGTTATAATGCAGATCAAAAGCCCTAAACTCTTTTTGAGTAATTGTAAACGATTGGATCAAATCAGATTTTTAGGGTTTATGTTCATTCCGATCTGCATATGTTTATTTCTAAGAGTTCCTAACCTCTTTCGCTTAAACTGGTATCCCAGTTGGTTGGAACCTTTTTTACAGAGTGGCAGGTCGCGGGTTTGAGTCCTTGCCACCCCTTTTCTGACTTATTTTTGGTATCAACCTTTTTAAGCTATTTTAATAAATAATTATCATAATAATAACTAAGAAATAAATTATCTTTTTATAAAACCAACAATAATACTTGAGTTTTTCCCGTATCTTTGTTTCGCCCATATGTATAAATAATACCACTTAATTAATAAACTTGGATCTATAGATTTAGTATATATATTAAAAAGGTAAATTTTTATACTTATATATTTTAACGAATTAATTAGTTATAAAAGAAGAAATCCTTGTATATAATAAAATATTTTAATACACTTTAAAACGGATAAATATTTTTAAAAGACGTGATTACTTATATAATATTATAATATACTTTATTTGTAATTTAACAAAACTAATAATTTTTCATATAATATCTTTATATAAAATAAAATATATATTAATTATGATTAAAAATAATATAATATTTATTTAATAATAATTTTCATTAATAAGCTCTCTTATTCGATCTATTTCGTTTACTTAGTATCTTCGTATTCTATCTTCCTTATTAGGCTTTATCGTCAACGCGTGGTTTTCGCAAATCATCATTTTTAATACTTCTCTTTTCACTATGGTTCGTTTATCGAGGTGAGTACCACATTCCCCTATTTTACTTCTTTTTTCACGTTTTGGGGACATATGCATAAATTTACTTTTCATATATACTTATATACAAAACTGCAACTTTGTCTTATGTGTTAACAACTTATACCTTACTTGTTTATGTGCTTATTTGCTTTGTATGCTTTTGCATTCGGAGAGGTCCAACATAATCTTTGTCTAGTATGATCATACGCCAGTCGTTATAGCTTTGTGCTTCTCGACATCTTAATTATACTTGCTCATTTGGTTATTTTGTTATTCTCATTTGACTTGTTGCAAATACATATTTTATTTATACTTTGAAATGGTGTGTTGCTCACTCAACCTTGTGTTGACAAAACTATATTATTTTCAACGCATATGCAGGTTATCGTTTGATGTGAAGCACAAGATCACTTGAGGATTTATGCTAGAAGAAAACTTAATGAGACTTATTGTTATTGATTGATATATGTACCTTTGTTTATTTGGATTTTTGTAAAGATGATTGTTATTTGGAAATTTAATAAATAGATATCGAAACTTTTAATAATGCATGATAGTAACCTTGAGAGCTGTGACAATCAGTTCGCGCCCCAGCATTTCCGCCGTAGGTTGGGGTGTGACAGGCTCCGAGAAAACGAAAAAAAAAATTGGACCGAAGGCAAAAAAATTTATGGACCTTAAGTATAAGAAATATTTTGTTGGATTTCATTTGACTTTTATATGAGTTTACTTAATTATAATTTAGGTTGTGTAAAAATCAAACATGTTTCAAATGAGACTAGAAGTATAGAACCCATAATCTTTTGGTTTGGAATAATATTTTTTTGTCACTAGATCAAGCTAGTAATGAAGTAATTGAGTTTAAACATTAAACATACAAACTGTTTTTAATAAAAAAAATACATATGATTGTTATAAAAAAGAAAATTTCGGGCCTAGTGGAGTGTCAGGTATGTCTGTGGCTGTCGACCACCCAGCCACCCCCAAAGGCCGGCACTGCTCCCTCAATTTCCCTTTCCTATATTTCTTTTTTTATTTAATAAATTTTAATTAAAATATATATTTGAAATTATAACAATTAATAAAATAAATTAAAATTCATAAATTTAAAAGGCGGAAACGATTAAATTAATTACAAAAAATACAAATCATAAACTAAAAAACTAGAAAAAAAACTAATAAAAAGTAAACATAAAAAACTAAAAACTAAAACTTAAAAAACTTGAAAGTAAAATTGAGATTCATTTTGGATTAAATGTGTTTGAAATTACTTGAAATATGGAAGAGTAAAATAGTAAAAATATGTTAAAATGATTTGAAATTGTTTGATATAGGTTAATGTAATTAATATATATATATATTAAATAATTTTTTTAAACATGTGACTGCTGCAATGGTCAAAAAAGCAAGGGAGAATGGCCACTAACGTGACTGAGTGCCCTCGATTGTCTCAGGTCACGTGTGATCAGTAAAGGGACAGGCAGTGTTTCAAGTGAGGTCGGTAAGGGGTGGCTGCCACCTAGAATCAATAGGGGTTGTCTACTGATGTAAATCGTTTAGTCTTAACGATTTATTGAAGAAAAAATAAGGTTGATTTACAAAAGCAAAATCTAGTTACAACTTATGAGTTATGATTAATAACGGGTTTTTTTTTTTAAAAATCAAGAGATTACAACTTCGTCAAAAAAAATAAAATAAAAGGCCCAATCATGTTTTTATAGAAAAACTAAATATATCGGAATGTTGTGTTTCATGTTTTAAGTAGAGAATAGGCATGATAACCGCATAAGAAAGTGTATATTGTTGATCAGTTCTTCATGTTAGTAACGGAAAAACGTGATAACATGATACACCTATAATTATATGTGTACCTGTTACAATAGTGAATTAGTAACCGAATCGGAGAAGGATACTTGACGACATGATTGTCAGCTTGGCCGAGTTATCATTTAGGATGTATAGTTAATGATGGTGTTAGGGTTGTTAAGACGAACCCAATTTAGAAGAGAGGAGTCACACAAAATTGCATATGTGTTTTTTCATTAGGTTATGATGTTAATTTTTTTTCTATATATATACATACTCTTTATTAGCTAGTAAGGGTAATATATATAACTATTTTAGTCTTTTGTTTCATGTTTTAACGACATGCAGCATATGTTAGCTATTTTAGTGTAATTGATGATTAACTTGTTGATCAAGTTAATCGTAATATAAGGCCAATTAAGTTTAGTGCGGGATGCACACGTATTTGATCTTATTATGATTTAATATCTCTATTGGTACTTTGGGGCGAAACCCCTGGCAGCGAGTTCCAAGGGGCGACAATTGCTTTATAGAAAATTCATTGAAAACTTAATAACTTAAATTTTCGTATGTATTTTGGTGTCACAAATGGGGAGCGTATATTATTATACTTGATATTCAAACGCTTCATAACTATTGATAACTGTTATGGCAGTTATAGACCCCTAACCCTAATAATCAATTCTTGATCACACGTAAGTTCTTCTGGTTCACAAAAACTCTCTCAATGTTCCATACTAGATTCTTGCTCTAATTATTCCGAGTTTCATCGTATCAAAACATCAGCCAACCATAAATAAGTTTGATCTGAAAGTACGATCATGACTCTCAAAATTTCTCATAATATCCCGTTTTCTGTTTCCCCAACAAACATACGCTATCCATTCCTTATGTTACACCTCCTACCTATAGTGACAAAATACGTAGAAAAAGACAGGACACATTGAAACAAACCACAATGAAGACGAAATCCATATAATGTTTTTTTTTTCAATAAGGACTAGCTAGAAACAAAATTACAATAACAAAAAGGATATATACAATGCCACGTGTAAGCAGGTGTCGACGTGGCTATATATATAGTATCTATATCAAGATTCCATGTAGTTTGTAATGTATACAATTAAAGAGACAGCTTCACGCAGTCACCCATGTATGCATGGTACTCATACGTTCGACACTCAACAACGTTAATAAAATATTATTGCCACGTGAAATACATCTTGCTTGATATGGGAAAAACCTCGTTATAACCCATAGATTCAATCATTCAAATTTCAAACAAAGCATATATGCAAAAATAAATGAGCTATCATATGTATAAGAGGACACGTGTATTAGTGTATACAAAAGGGTACGTGTCACCAATGATGACATGGACATGGAGTTAGAATCTTGCATAAAAAGAACGTGAACTTGTTTCTCTGCTAATTTATTGTAATTTTTTTGAGTTTAGCAATGAAAAAATATTCGAATTTGAAATGCCTAATCGAATGGGTTAGGTTGAATAAACCAATTTATATATAATAAAACATATATTAAGTTATTTAAGGTTTTGCGAGCCCTTCGATCCCCCCATCCTGGCATGGAGGCTGTATGCATGGCCGATCAAACCGTTTTGTTGGTTCATTTTAGAAAATCGAAGGCTCTTATCTACATAAACTAAAGCTATTCTTTGCAAAAGTTTGATTCATTTCGCTTCACATTTAATTAAATGACTATGTTAAATTTTTTAACTAAAATAGTTTCACTTTTCTCTCTTTAGATATTTACAAGTTAGAGGGTGTTTGAGATTGCTTATTTAACTTCTAAGGTTGTTTTTTTTTCTTTTTTCTTTTGGTCAAAAGTGCTTATTGGCATGATTTTTTCAAAGAGAGTTTTTAAAAAAGTGTGTGGATAAACTTTTTATAGTGAGGAAAGCCAATAAGTCATTTTTTTAACAAGTGTATGGATTAGGTTTAATTTGTTGGAGTATTAGGAAAAAGTGCGTTAGATCTGGTGATTTTTCAATCAAGAAGCAGAAAGTCATTTTAAAAAGCTACGATTTATGGCTTTTAAAAGATAGTTTTTAACTTTCTTTAAGGGTACCCGTATATATTAAAACACATGTCAATATCCTCTTAGGCATATCAGGACTTTATCTTTTGGGTTTTCTCTTTTAGTTGTACGGTTGTACCAATTAATCCTGATTTTGACCAGATTTGACCATTGACTGATTAGCCCAAAATTAATCAGTGAAGTAGAGACTAACGATTAATTATCATATAATCAAGATTTTTATATGAAGACGAAATCCATGATTATATGTCGTCTTTATAGGAACTAGAAGCAAAACTAATAATATAATAATAAAGTATACATATATAAACCTTGGGAAGTCGCATGTAATTAAGCAGGTGTCGACGTGGACTAGTGAATATTGCCACGTGTACGAGGAATCTATTTCAAGATCCATGTAGTTTGTAATGTATTGGATTAAACAGACATGTTCACGCAGTCACCCATGTATGCATGATTGCATGGTACTTGGGCATCCGTTCGACATTCAACAACGTTAATAAAATAATCCCATGCAAATTGCAAAATATCTCGAGTGACATCATATGGAACAACTGGTTTCTTACCCACGAATTAATTCTGACAATTAATGCATGTACAAAAACATCAACTATATATGTATATCCAAAATACATAAATAGATTATAGATATTAGTAAGAGGACATGTACGTGTATGCATGTACGTTCACACATGTCCAATGATATCAAGTCACTTGTATCATTCATGCATATTAAACACTATCTAATATGATTGATTTTGAGAATTCACATATTCCGGTTGAGCTGGAAAAAATATGTTTTTTAAGCTTTAATGAACTAATTAATAATGTAAACGATTTTTAAATGACGATTAAAGTTATAATAATAAATATAACAATTAGAAAAACGAAATATCTTAGCCCCGATGGACACCAAGCTAATTCAACCACTACTTAACTGACACTTAGTTGTTATTCAAGAAGCATTATATATGATGCTCTTACTTAGAAAAATCGAAATTTAAATTGCAACCGCGCGGAGATTATTTCTTACAGAATAGCTTGTTATAAGAAATAATCTCTAGTTTAAGTTTCAGTTTGAATTTTGGTTTTTCTAAGTAGGAGCATCATAATTAATAATGCTTCTTGAATAACAATTAAGTGTGAGTTAATTAGTGGTTGAATTAGCTTGGGTGGCCATTGGGGCTAAGATATTTAATTTGTGCAAAAGGCACACTTAAGAAAAACTGAAAGTCGATGCATCTTTGTTTTAAACAGTAGTATATTTGTTTCTATTCTTGTAATGATAAGTAGATCTTTTTTGGGAGGAAGGGGGGGGGGGGGGAATGTTGTTAAAAAAAGAAAAAGGATAAGTGCATGTTGAGCCAAATTTTACTTACGATTAACAAAATACCTAACGGTGTGTACTAAGGCACGGATGTAATATGTATAACTACAAATATGCATATGTAACACAGATGTAGATCTATGCAATGTTAAGACCGCCTACCTACGTAATAGACTTTTGGGTGACGTTGATTAACAATAAGAAATAATCTCTGGTTAAGATAATCTATGGTTAAAATTTTAGCACGGAAACCATTTTAGAAGAAATAATCTCTGGTTAAAATTTCAGTTTCAGTTTGAATTTCGATTTTTAAGTAGGAGCATCATAAAGCATGCATGTTTAGGCTGAATTCCACTTATGATTAACAAAATCCCTACAGGTTAGACTTTGAAAGTTAGAAATTGTTTATTGTCTCAACTCGTAAAGGTGTTGACGTAGTCATGGATGTAATATGTATAACTACAAATATGCATATGTAACCCAACATGTACATATATATAATGTTAAGACCCGCCTTCGTAGTAGACTTTTGGACGACGTTTTTAACAATAAAGAAAAATCTAAAGAAATGGACATGTCTATGTATAAAACAACAATAATCTACACAAATTAATGTATATGTATGAAATATAAAATTACAAAGACCAAATGTCTAGGCACGCTAGAATGAAAAATGTTGATTATCTTTTATGATGTGTAAATCCATTAATATAAAACAAATTATACTTAAGACATGAATTATTTTTTAATCATGTTATGTTGGTTTTATTGGAATTAAACGTCAGTGTGTGCCTCACCCACATGACTGCTGTTTCTCCACCCATCAAACTATTTTTTTTTATATTAATTTAAATTGTGGTGATAAATCAATGGATAAAAGTTCCATGAATTGGTTTGTGAGTTTGTGCCAAACCAAACCAATGATGTGTTTAAACATATACATGTGAACATATTATGAATTGGGACAACTTAGTTTGATCTAAAACAACACATTTTGAATGTTTTAGTTTTAAACACTTATAATATGTGTCCGATCCAGAAAACAACACATTCTAAGCTATAAACATACATAACACCTTAAATTAACACAAAACTCGAGTTCTCCTAAGATAATGATAGAATAAATAGATCTCAATATCTGATTCCATGTCACTAGTTAGCTGTTATAACTTTAGGGGGTATACTCCCCTCTTATCTCATTGTGTCACGTTAACGTCATATCACACTCAACTCAACTTTGCTTTATCAGACCGAGTGTACAGGGGAGGCAGCCCCGAGGCCCCCAACCACCTCAACCTCTTTTGTAGCAAATTCCTGCGCCAAACACTACAATTGAGAGTGTCAAGGACGGTAGCCCTTTGGGCATTGTTGATCAGGTAACGAGCATGAAGGGCAAGGATGTGGGTCAGCTCAATTCTAACCAATCAAAGCATTTTTTTCATAATTTATATATAAAAAAGATTAAATAACAACTAGGGTGTTAGTTAAATCGTATTTTTTGTGTAAGAGTTAGTGAAAGCTCTCATGTTTTCGTGACAAGGACATAGCAAGACGTTATTCATTTTATAGTTAAATCACTAGACATTGAATGGAGTACCCATACCATACCCCATCCCCCCCCCCCCCCCCCCCCCCCTTCTCAAGTAGACAGCATTTTTCATGGTGCACAAATATACCCTGAACCAAAAAGTTCTACTTTGTCATATGTCATGATCTTAATTCATTCATTACAAAAAGACTAAATTATTGCAAGAATAAAAGTAACAAACCTAAATCGTCTAAATTTTTTTTTATTAGTAGTTCAACGTTTAATCTAACTCTTACTTTTTATTTATATACATAAAACATCGTTAAACTAGTTTGTCCGTATGTTTTTTTTTCTTCTTTTAAAAGTTTATCTACACATATGTAGACACACGTACTTTATTTGTAGAAAAAAAATGCATACACATAACTTACGCATGTGTAGTTTGTATAAATAACAAACTTCATATATGATTTTTTTACAAGATATATATTAAGATAGATGAATAAACATTGATTAACTTTTTTTTAAAAAAAAAGTAAAGAAATTAGGGGTGTTTTTCGGATTCTTCGGGTTTCAAAGTTTTAAATCTTGACCCGAAACCCAACCCGAATCTCTCGCGGGTTTTCGAGTTCAGGTAATTCGGGTTCGGGTTTTTTCGTGTTGGGTCAGTCGGGTTTCGAGTATCTTAGAAAACAAAAGAAAAAACAAAAAAAGTTAAAAAACTAAAATGTTAAAATTAAAACAACATATTATTTCTTTGCTCGTAAGAAAATAATCAAATAATAAACCAACATAACTTGATAAAACAATCCAAAATACGAGTAAAACTAACTCGAACCATAATCGTCTTCTATCGGGCGTGGTTTGGTTGTTCGATTACGGTTGCTATTAGTAATAAACTAAAAACATAAATTAACAATAAACAATCGATATATAATGTACCTAAAAGTATATTTAATTTCAAGGGTCAAGTTATTCTACAAAGGAGATAAAAAATGAGAAGTGTGAGAAGGATTATCAACCATTGGGTCAAATCTCAAACAAAATTAATGGTTTAAAAAAAGGCGGTGGCAATTTTGTAATATTAGAGAAAAACAAGGGCAAACGCTTAAACCTCAAAATCAGAATACAAACGGTTCCATCCATCGTTCTTCATCACTTCTTCTACCATTTTCTTCATCTTTTCCTCTGAACATAAACTGTTCCATCTCCATTCTCCGATTGAAATCTCAACTGAACCTCCTTCACGAATCAATGGCTTCATTTCCGACGGCGCCAATCGAACCTCCGACTGAATCACCGTCATCGGAGGCGACACTTCAGAATTCGTTGCTCGAAGAAACAACCTATTGACACTAAAAAGAGAAAGGAAACAAGCAAAAATGTTCCAAAGAAGCGAAATACAACTTCAAACAACGACGATACATATTAGGTTTTATTTTTCATTGTGTCTAACGTGTCTTATTGTGTTATTGTGTAATATAAAATCATTTGTGTGAGTGTATAAACATTATTATGTCATTGTTCAGTTAGACTATTGTGTTATTGTGTGATATAAGATCATTTGTGTTAGTGTATAAACATTATTGTGTCATTATGCAGTTAGACTATTGTGTTATTGTGTGATATAAGATCATTTGTGTGAGTGTATAAACATTATCGTGTCATTATGCAGTTAAACTATTGTGTTATTGTGTCATATAAGATATTTATGTGAGTGTATAAGCATTATTGTGTCATTGTGCGGCTAGACTATTGTGTGAATATGACACAATGGAAACAGAGTCTGGTAAATATAATACAGTGGAAACAGAGTCTGGTAAATATAATACATTGGAAACAGAGTCTGGTAAATATAACACAATGGAAACAGAGTCTGGTAAATATAACACAATGGAGATAGAGTCTGAAACAACGTTATTGTGTCATTATGCAGTTAGACTATTGTGTT
Organism: Bidens hawaiensis; assembly: GCF_021521415.1. Classification (NCBI taxonomy): domain Eukaryota; kingdom Viridiplantae; phylum Streptophyta; class Magnoliopsida; order Asterales; family Asteraceae; genus Bidens; species Bidens hawaiensis. The sequence goes on along the minus strand of NW_027497922.1, from coordinate 75,575 downwards.
ATTGTGCATAAGATGAGTCATGTGAATATGACACAATGGAAACAGAGTATGGTAAATATATGGTAAATATAACACAATGGAAACAGAGTCTGGTAAATATAACGCAATGGAGACATAGTGTGGTAAATATAACACAATGGAGACAGAGTCTGAAACAACATTATTGTGTCATTGTGCAGTTAGACTATTGTGTTATTGTGCATAAGATGAGTCATGTGAATATGACATAATGGAAACAAAGTATGGTAAATATAACACAATGGAAACAGAGGTAAATATAACACAATAGAAACACAGTCTGGTAAATATAACACAATGGAAACAGAGTCTGGTAAATATAATACAATGGAAACAGAGTCTTGTAAATATAACACAATGGAGACAGAATGAAACAACATTATCGTGTCATTGTGCAGTTAAACTATTGTGTTATTGTGCATAAGATGAGTCATGTGAATATGACACAATGGAAACAGAGTCTGGTAAATATAACACAATGGATACAAAGTCTGGTAAATATAACATAATGGAAACACAGTCTGGTAAATATAACACAATGGAAACAGAGTCTGGTAAATATAACACAATGGAGACAACATATTACACAATGACACAATGAACAACAAAAAAACACAATTAAAAAAACCCACTAATTTTTTTTTTATTTTTATATAGCAATATGATACTCATATTAAAGATAAAAAAACGCTTATTATTATGGTGAATTTTTTTTTTAAAATAATGTCGTATGAAAAAGTTATGGACATTTTAAAATGATGGGGGAATTGACATGTGCCTTGCATGTGGAGAGAGAATGTCAACAAATGTGGGTTATTACCTTAATGCCCTTTTCATCAATTTTTATTTATTAAAATTTATCTCAACCATTCAAATTCAAATCTAAGATCAATGGACTAGATTTCTTCTCACCCTTCTCATTTTTGTTGTCCTTTGTATTTTAACTTTACCCTTAATTTCAAAACTAAAAGTTTATTCGGGTTGACCCGAAACTTATAAATCAAACCCGAGAACCAACCCGAATTACTTCTGTTAGTGTTCATGTTAGTCTTTTCTTGAGTTCGAGTTTTCCGAGTCGGATTAGTTCGAATTCGGATACTTGTTATCTCAAGTTGGGTTTCGAGTAAAAATGACATCCTTAAAAAATGAGTAATATACTTCTAACTTTGTTATAGGACAAATAACTTCTCACAAAAGGGTTGATTTAATAAAATTTTATATGCCATTTTAAAAACAAAAACAACCTTTAAGGAAGTGAAATAAATATCAACACCAAGGATCGTCTCTCTTGGAACTAGAAACATAGGATGAGTCTGCATGTCACGTGGCAGGATCATAGTATATATAACATAGTAAAACATGATATCAATTCAAATCATTAATGTGTCACTACCTTTGAATAGCTTACTTAGTTGCTAAGTTTTTCTATTTGTGCACTTCCAAAATTGCAACTTACTTTTCTAACGTCAATTTTTTTTTTCTTTTAATGATCAACAAAGCCCGCCCTTCCGATACACCATTGATAAAAAGTCACCCATACAGCATGTCTGTAATTGTAGACAACTTTGACGACCTAGCCCGTTACCAATTTTAGAGAAAAATCTGGCTCGTGCACAGGGGCGTAGCCACTAACACCCCAGGGGTGTCCCCCGTCCCCTGTGAAATTTTTTTTAGTGTTAATATGTCGAAAAATTCCCGACCGACCCCTGTAAAATTTTGACACCGACCTTTGTGAAACTTTGAAGCCGTACCCTGTATAATTTCGAGACGACCCCATGAGATTTTGAGACTAACCCTAACAAAAAATACAATGACAATTTTATAAATATAATTATATAAACGTTATATAAACAATTTTTTCTATTAAATTTAAATTTAATATTAACAAGTCCATTAGTCCAATATCCAATCAAATTTTTAAGCCCAAAACCCAATTCAAACCCTACTCAATTTTTAGTCCAAAACCCAAAATCCAATTCTAACTTCTAAAATTTATTTTTTGACCGCCTGTACTGCCTCACTTCGTCCTTTCGATGGATGATGACTACATTAACATACTAATGCCAAGAAAAAAAACAAACATGAAAAATCGCCAATATTATGAGTATGATTACTTCAATGCGGTTCTAGATTTGCAAATCCAAGAGTTTTGGGATCGTTTTAACGAGGTAACATCCGACTTACTTGTTTCGTTGAGTTGTTTGACTCCTTGTGATAATTTTCGGGCATTTTCTACTCCAAAAATATTACGATTAGTCGAGTTGTACCCATATGATTTTGATGAAAGTGATAAAAGAAGACTCCTGGTTGAACTCGCGACATACATCGATAATTTGAAAGGAGATAACGATTTAAAAACTTGAATGGTTTAGCAAGTCTTGTTCAATTGATGGTTCAAACAAAGAAACACCATTCCTTTGCATTGGTGTATCGTTTATTAAAGTTGGCTCTCGTATTACCCGTCGCAACCGCAACCGTTGGAAGATTTTTGTCGGCGATGAAGGATGTGAAGTCCAATTTGCGTAATCGAATGAGTTATGAAAATTTAAGCGACAACAGTATTTGTTACATTGAGAAAGACTTGCTTGTCAATGTTAAAGTAGATGATGTAATGGTAGATTTCAAAAAATGAAAACTCTTAAAGAACAACTTTAATATATTTGTTTTCTAATATTTTGTTTGGTAATCTTTTTTTTTATATATATATGACCCGATTCGACCCGACAGTTGTATTAGTGCCGACCATAAAAATTCCTGACTCCTGTGAGAATTTCTGGATCCGCCACTGCTCGTGCATGATATTTTGTCACGAACAATACTTGACATGTTAACTTTTCCTAAAGAAAGTCACCATAATACCGCTAAAACACTGTTCTTTTAATTTTCTAAAGTAAAACAACTTTTTTCAAACTGAACACTACTTTTTCTCAATTGATATCCAACCGTAATTTAAAAAATATATATAAGCACACAAAATATTTAATCTGTTAAAAGTATGTAAAGAAAACGTGAAAAAGTTATAAAACTACCAAAACATGTTGGGCATTTATTATTATTAAAGTTTGTTTAAAACTTATTTTCTTTTTAACTTTTAAAATATGATGCATTAATTTGTAATATGTATTGAACCATGCAACAAGCACTTATGCACCATCGACTACCTATAGCTTTTTAACTAGAATCAACACTAGTGGTGCTTATAAATCGTTGGCAGTGACCGAACCGTTCAGACCGAAGCAAGTCAGTCAGTTTGGCCAGTTTAATATTCTATGGTTTAGTTCACAGATGATTTTAGTGGTATATGCAATGTTGTAAAATATAGGTCTTGAAGACCGAGTACTCGCTACAAGGTAGGTTGCCGGTGCGATATTCTTCAAATCCGATTGATTACTCGGAACTTTTCAAATGCGGCCAGGGTCTAATTTAGTTGGTCTTCTTGGGCAAAGCTTGACTTAAGGAATATAAATCATAATTCATGTCTATAATGCTAAAGAACGAATATCATTTTTCAAGGAATAGATAGCATTTTAGAGGGTATACGGTATACCAGTTGTAACGCTTTTGGTTTGAAGCTTAAAACTGTTAGTGCAAATTAGTAGGAAAAAGAATTTATACAAACTAATGATTTTGAAACTATAAGGTCGATTCAAACTATTAAAACAGAACCGTTAAACCTATAAAACCCAACCCGGCCAGTTCGTTTGTCATTCCCTAAAACCATAATTGGTGGTTAGGCACGTATTTTTTTGTCAAATGGTCAAAACAGACTATTAACATCCTCAATAAACGTCCTTTCCAATGTGGTGTGCTGGTAGGAAACCTGAGTTTTTCAATAGAGACCAAGATTTAATCCCCACAGACAAAACTTGGGGGGGGGGGGGGGGATGGGTGCTCAATGAAGAAACATTGGGATCTTTGTGATCTCCAGTTCGATCATGACGGTCTCCAGGTTTTACCACCAGTGGGCCTTCGGGCAGGTGAGTTTTTTGGGAAACTTGTGACAACTTTTAGGCGCTTAAGGGCTCTCTATGACTAAGTTGAGTCAGTTAACGGTGGCCTTTTGCATATGTCACTCTGTACGAAATACCTAGACAATTCTCTGTTTGTTAGTCTTTAAAAAACATCCTTAATAAACATAATGTAAACATCAATGTGTGCAACATCACCTAGTGAGAAACAAAACAAGCTTAAACATTGTGGACGGTTATAAAGTTTTGGGCTTGGCCCCAATATTGGTAATTTCAGCCCAATCAGCTGCTTCTCTATAAAACTAAAAAATGTGTGTAGGCCCAAACAGTGGCAATTTATTGCCCAAAACAATGAACCTCAAACTAACTCTAATCTAAATCTTATATTCGATGATGCAACATTGTTCCTCGTCGAGTCGAGCCAAGCTGAGATAAGCCCGACTCGCCTCAAATTTGAAACTAAACTACATACTTGAGTTTGAGCTAAGTTTTACTCAATTTAAAACAAAATTGGCTTAGCCCGCTTTCAACTTTGTTGGAAAGTTGACTGAATCGAGCAACTCAAAAACTGTTGGGTTTCAATGGTGGTTCGAGACGAAAACGGATTAACTTTTTAAACCCGTTTTAGTTAATATATCGTTTCAATAGTTATTAATCCATATTAATAAACAAAGATATTAACGAGATATAAAAACGCAGCGGAAAGTTAAAGATTTAAACGAACCGAAAACCCAAAACCCGAATCCGGTTACAACCAATATACGAGTACGATTAAACATAAATAAACAACCATAGATGAGTTTATAGATATACCTCGGTTATCGAAACCGGGAAGACACCGAGGGATAACAAAACGTGCTAGACGATGACACAATCAAACACCAAGAAATCCGGTGGCTGCAGGTGGTTGCGGACAGCGGAGCTGCGGCGGCAGGTGGCGGCGCAGCAGTGATTCCGGCAAGGCAGCAGCAGCAGCGCTTCACGGTAATGGTGGCCGGAGCAGCAGCAGACGCCGGTGACAGCTACGGACAGCAACAACGGCCGGAAAAACGGCAGCAGTGGTGGCCGGAGCTAGGCGGCGCTTGGTGGTGCTCGGCAGTCAACAACAATAACAACCGCAACTGTATATCAGCAGCTGCTATTGTTATTCCGGTGACCGGAAAAACATGGGTAGTGTTCCGACGAGTTGTTGAGGCTGCAAAAGATGGCGGCGTTTTTCCGGTGGCCGGAAAAACAGCCGGCGGCGGCTGGTGTTTAAAGGGAAACTAGGTTTTTTTTTTCTTTTCTTGTGAAGGTGATGATTAGATAATAATAACATATTATTATCTATTTATAGAAATACCATTTAGGGTTTAATCTATATTAACCCAATAGACCTTAAGCCCAATCATCAATTAAAAGCCTAGTCCACCAACCAATTTTCTTAATTAAATGTGTCGGGCCCAGTTAACACTTAAGTGGGTTTATATTTCGTCACCCCCGGTGTAACTCATACCGGGTCACATTCGGGTCGGTCCGCGTTGACTTGATCCGAACCGACCATTAAATCCAACAGTCTCCCACCTGGACGTATTTGGGTCAAGTATCACAACGCTAACAGCCAGAGGCGTTCTAGCTACACATAGCTGTCCCTAACCAAATATGACATTTTAAATCCATAACCAAAGTATCTTGGAATACCTTATTGCAAGATAATGAATTTATAGTAATCGTTGTCATCTATCATTTCTGTATAAGACATCAATTGAACAATGAGACATGGATCAAATCAATCTCATATAGTGTTCAATTATTGTAGTTCTCTATATAGAGTCAAAGTGGTCCAATCAAACACACAGTTAGTTTGGGTGAGGCCTCACACTTTACCAGTTTGAATCAACGAGGGCGCCAATATGTCTAACTGTTACATTTTAATGTAAGAGTACAGAATCCCATCTTGACTACATACAACTCCCACTGAACTCCAGAACATTCCCAATCAATGCCTTTATGGCTGGCAGTTACGCAACAGCGGTTGACATGATCAAAGAATATTCCTCGGTAAACGAAAGTTCTAATATGTATCTCAGGTCTTATGATACTAAATGAGCATACTATTATCAAAACATCTTATGATCAAGATCCATGAAGATGATTTGATGCGAGTTACGTCCAACGTCATTCATAATGAGGTCTGTGAGTATGGAAGTCAACTGCTTGAGTCCAAAGTCAGAATAGTCTTAATTCAGAATCGTTCCCACGAATCTAAATGACTACGGATAATTTAGAATATAATATTCATGGATTAAACGTATTAAAAAGAACACAGTTGTATCATTCAACGTTTGCATTTAACCATTAAATCAAAGGTGAACTGAAAAGTACAACTGTTTGAATGTTCATACATCCAAATACTAAATCAAAATAAATCACTAGCAAATCTAAGCCCGATAGCATCTCTATGTTTGTCTTGAGTCATCGGCTTAGTGAACGGGTCAACTAGATTTTGATCTGTGTCTACTTTGCTCATTATGATGTCACCTTATTCCAGTATTTTTCGTACATAGTGGAACTAAAAATGTGCTTGGCCATGTGATGATAATTGGGCTCTTTGGCTTGAGCAATAGCACCTGTGTTATCACATATTACGTCGATCATTTTCCTAAAGTAGGAACCAGATCGAGGTTGGCTATGAATTTCTTCATCCAAGCAGATTATGAGCGAGAAATATCTCAGTCATTCTAGAGGTTAGCGTCAGTGTAACACCTTACAATGAGCTCCTCTTCCACTCCTCCAAACACGCTTATGAGACGTCAAGTCTAGTGCATAATATAGCATGCATGACAGAGCCAATCGCTGAAGCATATGGAATTGCTTGCATGTGCTTTGTCTCAATGTCCGTTGCCGGAGATTGCGATTTGCTAAAACGGTTCCTTTAGCAATGGAACAACTCCTATCTTGGAGTTGTCCATTGAGAAGCGTGTCATGACCTTGCTTATGTATGTACTTTGACTTAGCCCTAGAAGCCGCTTAGATCTATCTCGGTAGATCTCGATTCCCAGAATATAAGCAGCTTCTCCAAGATCTTTCATTGTGAAACAAGATTCCAACCAGTGCTTAACTCCCTTAAGCATAGGAATGTTGTTTCCAATTAGCAGTATATCATACACATACAAGATGAGGAATGATATAGTGCTCCCACTAGCCTTTCTGTAAACACAAGGCTCATCTTCATTGTTGATAAAACCAAGATCTTTGATTTTCTCATCAAGTGAAGATTCCAGCTTCGAGATGCTTGCTTAAAATTCACTTGCTCCCTATTGCCCGACCTTCGGGGGGTAGCTCAATCAAGTTCTAGACTTGATTGTTATGAATAGATTGCATCTCGGCGTTCATGGCATCTCGCCGTTTCTCGGATTCCGGATCCAAGATTGCAGATATGTAGTTAGTAGCTTCGTCGCTAGACTCGGCTACTGATAAGACTTCCGGACCATCCAGATGCCATAGGTATCTAGGATTGGGTGCGGAAGTCCTAGTACTTCTGCGAACGCTCGTGTTCATGTCTGATGTATCAGCAACAACAACTTGTTGATCAGACACTCTAGCTTCTCAGCGGTTGTTTGTGGTTCTTGAATTTCTTCAAGATCGACAAAACAATCTCCAGTTCCACGATTGAGAAATTCTTTCTTGAGGAAGTGGTCTTTCCTCTTGATAGAAATCATATTTGTATCAGGATGAAAGAACTAATAACCGCTTTGGTTGTAGTGTTTAACGAATGCGGGAGATGATCATAAGGGCGAAACTCCAAAGGGAGTGAGGCAAGTTAGTTCTACACATCATCGATCAAACCATGTTTAGCAAAGTTTGATTCCTCTTCTCGCTCACGCCATTATGTTGGGGTGTGCCAGATGGAGTGAGCTGTGAAACAATTCCACACTCTTTTAGATGATTGATGAACTCTGAGCTGAGATAGTTTCCACCTCGATCTGATCGAAGTATTTTAATGGTTTTACCAAGTTGGTTTTCCACTTCGTTTTGAAACTCTTTGAACATTTCAAAAAGTTTCATGCTTGTGTTTTATAAGATACACATAAGCATATCGACTATAATCGTCGATAAAAGAGACGAAGTATCTTTCATGGTTTCTAGGCGTCGTTCTGAAAGGTCCACATACATTAGTATGTATGAGTTCTAACAGATCTCTTTCTCGTTCACTTTTATGAGTGAAGGAGTCTTTGGCGAGTTTGCTAGGTAAGCAAGACTCACAATCGTCAAAAGAGTCTGGTCTTGTGGATTCAAGAATCCCTTCGGATTGGAGTCTTTTAACTCTTGCCGTGCTTATGTGGCGAAGTCGGCAATGCCATAGAGTTGTATCATTGATGCCAGATCTGATACGTTTTGAAAGATTATATACGTTATTATTAGTTTGAACATCAATCTAATATATATCATTTCAAGGTTTAGCCTTAAAATAAAAGATATCATTTAAGTAAGTAGAAATAGCCATGCCATTGAAAACGTACTTAAAACCTTGTTCAAACAACAACGAAACTGAAACGATGTTTCTGGTCAAACAAGTAGCATACAAATAATTATTCAAATGAAAAACTAGGTCAGATGGACAAGTAAAATGAAATACTCCAGTTGCCAGAACTGGTACTCTCTTCTCATCTCCAACGATGAGTTCCATGTTGCCTTTATTCAGTTTCTTTCACTTCTCAGGCTCCTGCAAGACATTAACGATGTGGAAACCACATCTGGTATCAAATACCCATGTGTTGCTAGAGACAGTGAAAGGTTTAATAACGTATATGGAAATATCTCGAGAAGAGCCTTCACCATTGGCTCTCTTCATCTTGATCTCATCAAGGTACTCGGGACAGTTTCGCATCCAGTGTCCCGTTTGGTTGCATCGGTAGCACTTGCCCTCCTCAGGGGGAGGCGGTGGTATCTTTGGAACCCCTTTGTTAGCATTGGTGGCACGAGAGGCAACAATGGTAACATTCTTCTTGCCTTTACCCTTATAACCCCAGTTCATGGGATTAGGCTTCTTGACACCAGCAGATCGAATGGTCAAAACTTGATTGGTCCTTGAAGGAGTGTTCATCTCAGCCGTCTTGAGCATGTTATGAAGCTCCGGCACCGTCTTCACCCAACCATTCATGTTGAAATTCATTACGAACTGGTCGTATGAGTTGGGGAGAGAGTTGAGGATGAAATCATATGCCATCTCATCGGGCATGGGATAATCAAGTTTCTTGAGCTGATCGATGTGCCCCTTCATCTTAAGAACATGCGCACTGACAGGAGACCCTTCTGCCATCTTGCAACCGATGAGTTGTTCATGGTGTCGAAACGTTCTTGACGGGCTTGTTTCTGAAACATGCCCTTGAGTTGCTCAAGCATCTCATAGGCACCAAAGTCGTCCAAGCCTTTAGCAAGCTCGGAAGTCATGGTGGCTAGCATAATGCAGGAGACATCAGCCGAGTCATCCTTATGCTTATCAAGAACTTTTCGAGAAGCGGCTGTGTTGTTTTCAGGCTCGGTTGGAACAGGTCCATCGAGAACATACAGACGATTTGCCATGGTGAGAACAAGTCTCAAGTTGCGGTGCCATTCGATGAAGTTGGTACCGTTCAGTTTATCCTTCTCAAGGATAGTCTTAAGGGCGTAGGGTGAGATTTCGTTTGACGACATCTGATTAATTAAGCAAAAGTAGATTTAATTAGAATTTTCGACGTTGTAGTCCTATTATTAATGACCCAATAACATTAATTAATTAGGAGTATGAGAATCTGGCTTCCAGTTATTAAAGGCAGCTGTAGCACACAACATTAATAAGTGGTTAGGCAGACTGACAACGATTGCCAATTGTGAATAGAGCACAACCCTCGGTTATGAGGCCTATAGAGACAACGATTGTCTGTATAGATACGTTTAGCCTCATCTTTGTCCACTTTAAGTCTCCAGACAGCTTTAGCACGTAACAGGAGAGTAAAGTAATAGTTGTCCTAGTACCGTGACGTGTGAAAGGGCCGGATGTGTCAACGAAACGCTTTCACCTTGATGGGATAGGCTAGAAAACAAGTGCGGTGCTGTAGCTCCAAACACTCGAAATTTCGCAGTATGCCTCAAGTGTGACTTGTAGTAGGATTGGCATAAACTATTGGTTTTAAATTGGGGTTAATTTTAAAATTACCAAATAGAGTAAAAATCAAATTTTACTGTATTTATTATCGGGACGAATAGATGACCCTTTCATCTCTCAGGACACTTAGTTTTAAATAACCTATTAAAAACTAAGTTTGTCGCGATATGACTAACCAATTTTAAGTTAATAGAAATCTATTAAGTTATTAGTTTTGGAAATCAAAACGCTTTTAATTTGCAAAACTTACTTGGTTAATAAAATGTTTATTTTCAAATTTATTTGGTATTAGGTCGGTAATATTATAATCCTATTATAAACAATCCAAGCAACCACAAATCCTTATGGCCAAAAGGTGATCGGTCTCGCTAGAGCCAATTAGGGAGACCGATCGGGTCAAGGGGTTCACAACACAAACAACCACAAGGATGGACTTCTTCGTGCATCTGGTCATCTTGTCCGAACTCCCACTAACTCCAAGAAGTCTCAAGCTCGTCCTCGGTTATCTTCGCGTCTTCTTAATTACAAATTTATAAACTAACAATAATATGTCCTATTACAAATTTGAACCATCTTTATGGCCAAAAGAAAACCGAAAATTAAATAATAACCTTTTTACAACTTTTGAACTAACCATATGGCCAAAACAAGCTCAAACACCAAACAAACACATAGGTCGGGGCCGGATTTACATATTCAAAATAAATAAAATTTCGGGTCGTTTTGACTTTGTCAAATAAAATAAACAAAACTTTGATCAACTCAAAATCACCCGAAAACAAATCTAGATCTATAAACTTTAAACGATTTAAAGTTTAAGATGTAGATCCGGTTTTAAACGAACCGGAATCGACTCGTACGTTGTAACCGCGGCTCTGATACCACTGTTGGGTTTCAACGGTGGTTCGAGACGAAAACTGTAAACTTTTTAAACCCGTTTTAGTTAATATATCGTTTCAATAGTTATTAATCCATATTAATAAACAAAATATGAACGAGTTATAAAAACGCAGCGGAAAGTTAAACATTTAAACGAACCGTAAACCGAAAACCCAAAACCCGAATCCGGTTACAACCAATATACGAGTACGATTAAACATAAATAAACAACCATAGATGAGTTTATCGATATACCTCGGTTATCGAAACCGGGAAGACACCGAGGGATAACAAAACGTGCTAGACGATGACACAATCAAACACCAAGAAAACCGGTGGCTGCAGGTGGTTGCAGACAGCGGAGCTGCGGCGGCAGGCGGCGGCGCAACAGTGATTCCGGCAAGGCAGCAGCAGCAGCGCTTCACGGTAATGGTGGCCCTGAGCAGCAGCAGACGTCGGTGACAGCTGCGGACAGCAACAACGGCCGGAAAAACGGCAGCAGTGGTGGCCGGGGCTAGGCGGCGCTTGGTGGTGCTCGGCAGTCAACAACAATAACAACCGCAACTGTATATCAGCAGCTGCTATTGTTATTCGGTGACCGGAAAAACGTGGGTAGTGTTCCGACGAGTTGTTGAGGCTGCAAAAGATGGCGGCGTTTTTTCCGGTGACCGGAAAAAACGGCCGCCGGCGGCTGGTGTTTAAAGGGAAGCTAGGTTTTTTTTTTCTTGTGAAGGTGATGATTAGATAATAATAACATATTATTATATATTTATAGAAATACTATTTAGAGTTTAATCTATATTAACCCAATGGACCTTAAGCCCAATCATCAATTAAAAGCCTAGTCCACCAACCAATTTTCTTAATTAAATGTGTCGGGCCCAGTTAACACTTAAGTGGGTTTATATTTCGTCACCCCCGGTGTAACTCATACCGGGTCGCATTCGGGTCGGTCCGCGTTGACTTGACCCGAACCGACCATTAAATCCAACAAAAACAACCGGACTTGTGACTAAACTGCCACCACTCTTTTGTTTCTCTTTATTAATCGAACTCAAACAACACAAAAAGCTCAAATAGAAAGCTCTAATTTACACTACACACAACTTAAATCCGACGCTTAACTCCTAATAAATTAAAAAATAATAATAAATAATTGCCTCTACAACTCGATCGTTACCTTTTTTTTCTTGAATAACCAGCTTTTATATTTGAACTAAAACAACCTTCAACTTCTTGGCTCACTAATTCAGCCCCTAATAAAAAAAATTCCACCAGGCTCGGTTAGGGTCTTGAACCGAACAATGATGAAGAATTAAACGTTAGAAATAGAATATCTTGCACTCGAGCTATAAAATATTAAAAGATATACTCAATTTAAGCTAGCCAAACAAACCGAGCCAATTTCAAGCCGGCCTGTTTCGAGTTTTTTCCCTAGCTAGCTTTCAGTTACGAGCCATTTGACTTAGATAGTGACACTCTTTAACTCCAAATGAAAGTGAGAGAAAAATTCAAATAAGAATCCAAAAGTAATTACAAGATTATGAATGTATGATCAAGAATCAAATATAAAAAAATATTATCTTCTTTTCAATCGCGCCATAATCAAAATTATAAATTTTCCAACTCGAGATATTTTCTACAAACTCAAAACCAAAACCGTTAATTATTCCCCGACAACAATCAGTGTCCACACGTAAATCAGCAACATTTAATCTTCTTCCATTGGAACATCTGGAATACCAAATATGTCTTTATAGTTTTGTTGATCACAGAAACAGAAACAGGAGAAGGTGATGCTGAGTTAAGGCGAGAACATTGATGACATATAAAAGCAATGTAGGCCCGTTTACATAATAACGGGTCGGTATAGTTTGTATCTTACCTTAAAGGGTAACCTCCTAAATCTCTTTATTAACAATTTAATTTTCATAATCTTATTTAAAATTGTTATAACTTAGTTATTGATTAAATGAGTTTCATAAACAAATACAAAGAATAAATGAAACCTCGTAACCGCCAAACCTAGGGGAGGCTCAGAGAGTGTGCGAGTCGCGCCATCGTCCGGGGCACAAACTTTTTTATACATATTACATATATATATATATATATATATGTTTTTTAGTGTTATAAATAAGGTTATCAACAATGGTTTATGAGGTAATTACATGCTCAGAATGTTTTTGCTTATAATAAATCGGTCGATAAAAGTTTTATCCATGTACATTAGCGTATAAAGAATTTTCGTTAAGGCCGATGGACCTTTTTCCTTTGGCTCGACCGAGGTATTTAAACTCTCAGAGACGGCCCTGGCCCCCCAAACCGACTATGATTATCAGCGAATCCAGCAAAGTTATCAACATCATCATCGTCGTCGATTTGAGCTTGAACAACAGGTTCTTCAAGGAAAACAATGTTATTAAGGTTCTGTGTGTCCGTTTCTTCCCGAGTCTCCTTTTGCTGAATTAATGCCTCATTCAAAATCTTCGAGCAATCGAACTCATGCCCGTTGATAACAACTGTGAAATACAGATTGAGTAACAACAGACGAAACAAATCAAAAGTAACGGCACAAACAAGCCAAACCACTCGTGAGCTGCATGAGATCGGATCGATAAAAGCTCGAAACGAGCCGACCCCTAACTTTAAATAAAGCTTGTTTAGTTATCGAGCCTAATCTCAGGCCTTGCATGGGAAGCTCGTTTAGCCTCAATGAGCTTTAATGAGCCTTGCGTATTTTTAAGTTTTACCTCTTTTAAACTTTTATATTAATTTCACACTACGCGACTTAGTTCGAGTCAAGCTTTAACTCGTTTAAGCTATTATACGAGCTCGAGCCGAGTGTAGGCTCATTTAAGGCTTTTTGTTTTTCTCATAATATATACAATATTAGAGCATTTTCATCTCATTCCCTATAATTATGTGAGAGAAGTTTGCATAACTTTAATAATACAGAATAAAAAGGTAACTTTACATAACTTTAAACGTTAAAGTTAAAAATTTTAAAATAATATTGTTTGACTTTTAAATCAACAACCCTAGACTTAAACGCTATAATTTTTTCGTAAGTTGATAATTTTTTTAAAAAAACTAAACCATAAAAACAAGCATTTTATTATATTTAATTTTTCTAAAGTATTGCTATAGCTTTTTTATAAAAAAAAATTAATAATAATAATAATATGTTAACTGATTACCACTGTTTACTGTTTACCTTTCTGGTTAAAAACTTATATTATTAATTAATTTACGATTTACGAGCCGAGCTTTAGAAAAATAGCTCAAAACGAGCTCGGCTACAACCGTAAACCAAAAGATTATGAGAATTGTATCGAAATATACATGGTCTTCATGGTGATGTTGTTTAGAAGGTTTTGTTCACTGATTTGGTGGTGTCGTCTAATAAAAAAAGTTCTGGATTTTGGTCTCTCTCGTTTCTTCCCCATCGATGATGATCGGATGATAATCCTAGTTTTTTATTTTTATTTAAGTAATCGTGTCGTTTGACGGGATTTCGTGTTATTGGGTTAGATTGCACAACCTGAACACCGACTATATTTTTATGTGTTAAAAACATCGTCGTCAACTGTAAAGCTTATAGCTTTTTTTTTTTTTTTTTATAAAATAAGCTTAGTTTGGTGTTTGGTTTAGTTTTTTTAGCTTATGCTTATAAGCTTATATAAGCTAATTTGAAGAAGCTTATATGAAGATGGTTTTTTAGCTTATTTGAAGAAGCTTATTTGTTTAAGGGGGTAAGTTACTCATTTTCCCTCAAATGATGGTGGATTAATAATATTGAACCAACTTATTACGGTAACAAATCAAAGAATGATAGATTTAACAACTTATTAAGACGTATAATCAACTTGTAAAATATAAGCTAATCCAAACACTTAAAAAGAGCTTATCAAATAATGTAAATAAGCTATAAGCTACTTTAATATATAAGTATAAGCTAAAAATAAAAGCTAGGCCAAACACCCCCTAACTCTCAACTCGGCACACTTGAGATCATGTAACTCATTTATCTAACCATGTTAAGTGAGCTGACAAGTAAACCAATAAGCTAGAAACGAGATCGATGAGCTTGCGTGTCTCCTTGTGTTTTGCACAAGTGCGGGTAGTAATTAAGTTGTAAACTTGTTGATTGGGTTGGTGGGTTGTAACTGGATTTATGGGTTTGTTTGTTTAATTAAATGGGCTAAATTAATAGGTCAACCTAAACATGGCCCATTTACCTCAAAACTTGGTTAGTTTTTGTGTCATGTTTCAGATAGTGTTTAAGATCGTCACCTATAATAAAGTCACATAGAAATGCATAAAAATCCAAGATGGCATTTTTATTGTAATTTTATTTTACCATAATGACCAATTGACCACATTAGTAGGTTATTAACTACTAGTTTGAGGCCCGTGTATTACACGGGTAATTGATGAAAAATTTAAAAGAGAAAATTATGATTTTGCCTCCATGTGCTTTAGTGGCACGCAACACGTAAAATCAGACTTGGGCCTGTAAAGTGCTCCCACCCATAAAGCATAGGAAAGCAAATTATAATTTTCTCATTTTAAAATTTAAATATTAAGAAATATTACACAAATACTTTACAAATAAGAACATTTCATTGTACACTACATTTGTGCTTGTATTAGATTACCTTGTTTATCAAGAATCAAATTCTTTAGCACATTCCTGCTTGTAACTCTTGACAATGCAACATATAACCGTCCATGTAAGAACACGGGTTCTTTCAAGTAAAAAGATATATGTTGGTTGTTTTTTTTATTAAATTGGATACTTCTAATAATATTATACTAACTGACTTTTAATATAAAGTATTATATTAATTGAATCGGAATTTGAATGAGCATGATAAAATTTGTTGTCACCAACCGATCTGTATTGAAATATTTCAAGTTTTTTTTTAATTTATTACAATTAAAAGTCATATAATCAAGGAATATATGAAATAGTTGAAAGTATTACACAAGGAATGCAATTGACATAAATATGAAAAAGACATACTAACCTGTTTGTCATAGTTGTGAAAACGTTGTTTACTGTATGAGTTAACAAAGTACCACATGTTGTTCTTATATATAATACTTGAAAATATTAGATAAATAATGTTTTAAACTTTGAATACTAATCCCGTGTGATTAGTGATTATTTTAAGAAGAAGTTACAATATTTAATTAAATTGATATATCTCTATCTCTATAATTATTTAAAACAATTAAAAAATCATGATTGTTGTTTTCAAAATAATAAGAAATTCAGATTTACATGAAACAATTATGGTAAATGAGCTGACCAGATTAAATAAAAAAGTCGTTATTATAGCTTGATCATATTAGACCCTTGATTTCTTTCTTAAAAAAATCTACCTAAAATAATCTATTGATTTATATTTAGGAAAAACTGGAAAATCAAATCACTCACATTTATATTAGTTAAAAATGTTAAATAATGAATATCTATAATTTGATACACCCCATGTGATTAGATAATTTCATTTGAAAAGTTGTTGAAATATTAAACACATAGTAAACCATTATTGTTTTCACACTTATATAGTTATATATGTATTAATAAGAAAAAAGATATAATTTAATACTTGATTTAAGGTTTAAAACTAATAATTATTCGTATGATTAGAGTTTTAGCAAGAAAACCATAATTGTAGTTTTCCAAAGTTTCAGCTAAAACTAATAATGGTATAATATTTACCTAAAATTCTCTTAATTTAAAAAATATTAAATAAAGTGATTTTAATGAAAATGTTAAAACTTTGCACATTAAGCAAAATATAGTCAACACAAATATGAATAACGAAAAAACAAACAACTAATGGTATCTTAGTTATGAAAAAAAATACATAATGAAATGTTTTAAATAGCTAGTAAATCTTGATTGTAGTTTTCCATATAAACAAAGAATTCAAATTTTTAGGAAGTATTGCAAATGAGTTGAATGTTTGTTGAATTTATGTTTTTGAAAAAAGGCTAAAATATAAGAATGGCTAAGGGAGTGACAAGTGGCACAAGTAAGTAGTCTTTTATTATAATAGTAGATAGATTGGAATAATGTAAAGCATAATTTGCGTTTTCACACTTCGAATTGCTAAGAATAGGGGTGCACATTGGTGTAGCTCGCGAACTACTCAAGATCAGATCAAACTCAAAACAAGGCGAACTTTATTGAGTCTGGGATTCAAATAAAGGTCATTTAGTTATCGAACTGTAAGGCCCCGTTACCGGAAGCCCTACTTTCGCGTCGGATTTACTCATAAACACAGTTCTTCAAATCAGAGTTTATTAAAACTTTTCGCGGAATATAAAACATCAATCATTTGTTACAAGTCATTCAATCTTTTCTTTGATACCATAACACAAAACTTTATATTTAAAACATCTTTACTTCTTTCTTCAGATGCCAGCCGTTCAATCCATGCCGTGTGTCATCCTCATGCTAACTCTATAATCAGCTCACCTGCGTGCATACTAAAAGTCAGCTACGCTGAGTGAGTTCTAGTTAATCAAGCAACTTATCATACAACCACTTCATACAATATATATATACGTATCCGAAGACACATAGTCCACTGTCTAACATGCCACTGTTTAACCACTTAATTACCCCTACAGCTTAGCCACTTAATTACAACGGCACGTATAGGCTTTCCCTATCACGCACTCACGCTATGCCACTTAATAACGAAGGCACGTATAGGCTTTCCCTATCACGCACTCACGCTATGCCACTTAATAGCGAAGGCACGTATAGGCTTTCCCTATCACGCACTCACGCTATGCCACTTAATAACGAAGGCACGTATAGGCTTTCCCTATCACGCACTCACGCTATGCCACTTAATAACGAAGGCACGTATAGGCTTTCCCTATCACGCACTCACGCTATGCCACTAACACCCTTACTAGACTCCTGCTACCTCTAACACACTCTACCTCAACCTGCCTTGGTCACACTCATATTAGTTTAGTATTTACGTAGTGAACAAGTCACATCACATCATTCATACACACTATCAACCACTTGGCAATCGCTATCCTTGGCGATACGTGCAATATCCGAAGATCGTTCACGTACCGACAAGCATTATAAATATATACCTCATATAACATCTATAGCATACACTTACCACTTAAAGTAAGTGGATTCACACTTCACATCGAGTATGCACACAGCCCCGAAAACATAACAAGGAAATGGGGCTAGAAACTCACCTGAATACGGTTACGTTCTCCGTTGATTGAAATTCCTTTCTTTAACTGGGCTCGGCTAACTGTATAATATTTACACATATCAATTAACTACTACTACTCGTTTTCGATAACTGCCTTAACACATTTTCCATTAGGTTTTTAATTCATTTTATAAACGAACTTCGCTTCAGGCGAAGTTAAACCTTAGGCGAACTCGGAAACAGCTTGGTTCTGGCTTGATTCGATCGAATAGGAACACGTTCGATCGAATAGGAACACGTTCGATCGAATAGGAACACGTTCGATCGAATAGGAACACGTTCGATCAAACAGGAACACGTTCGATCGAATAGGAACACGTTCGATCGAATACAACACTCATTCGATCGAATACAAAACTCATTCGATCGAATGAGTTGGAGACTATTCGGTTGCTTCCCTATTCGGTCGACTGGACTTGTTCGATCTACGCATTCGATCGAATGGACTGATTCGATCGACTGGTTCGATCGAATGAGTCTGATTCGACTCCTTCAAGCTGGGCGACGGAGAAACCCACGGGTTTTCCAGATTTTCCAGATTTTTGACCCAAAATCGAAGTTTTTGACATGGAAATGCTCGGGATTGAAAGGGCTATCGATTCCTTGTACTTTTAAACACAAAAGCTTGCATTTTGACATCAAAACAAGGCGGTTTTTGACCCGAAAACTCAAGTTACGAAAATAGGGAGTTTTTGCTCGATTTGAGCTCGAAAATGGTTATGAAAACGGATGATTTTCGAGAGGGACTTACCAAAAACGATTAGGAACTAGATTGTGGACTCGGATTTGTGATTTGAGAACTTTCTCTCTCTAGCTTCTCTCTCTAGAAATGAGAGTGTTTGGGTGGGTGTAAGTGAAGGAAGATGGTGAAAATGGTGGAAGTGTCAAGAACTTTCGTTTATATACTACGGGTTTGGTTAGGCTCGGGTTGGCTTCCTACGGGTCGAGACAGGCCGAGTTCATAAAATAACTAAGCCCAAGACCCGTTCCTTACTCGACATTAAATATCTAAAACGTGAAATCACTAAACATAACTTTCTTTTATTTATCAATATAAAAATTTCGGGATGTTACAAGTCTTCCCTCCTTAAAGAGGTTTCGCCCCCGAAACCTAACTTATTCCCTATAAACGGAAAACTTCTTATATTTACACGCTTTACCATCACACAACTATTTATTATAACCAACATGCATTCAAGTTAAATTCATAGATCGTTCATACTAAAGCACCAGAAGTCACAAGTACTTCATAACATAAAAGGAAATCATTCAAGCTTGCTAAACAACATAGGTTCAACTGTAACATAAAACACTCTTTAACTACTAAACATAAAACAACTGTGACATGCCACTTATTCTCCTGCAACCTCCTCAGCAGCTAATAGACCATCCCTTCACGCGTTTCCTCTTCCTTCCCTCACTGCCACGGCTTCTCTACACTCCCTAGCTATGTGACCTGACTTACCACACCTATAACACTTCTGGTCCTCGGTGCATTCACGGGAGAGGTGCCCCTCCCTCCCACATCGGTAGCACTGGTTTGGACCAGCCTTGCATTCCCCCAAGTGCATCTTTCCACACACCTTACATGCTCCACTCCCTGCCATCTTCTGTGTCCTTCTCCCTGCATGTTCCACGATATCCCCAGCTCTTTTAGTTCCTTTCCCTTTTCCCTCATCTTCCACTCCCACATCATCCGCCGCCAGATCATCATAGACTATCTCCGCCAACTCGACCGCAGACTCAAAGGTAACAGGTTTGTTGGCCCTGACCAACATGCGGACCTTCTGGGGAAGTCCTCTAACGTAGCACTTGATCCGTTTCGCCTCGGTGTTCACCATGTCAGGTACCAACCTAGACATGCGGTTGAATTCAGTGGTGTACTCACGATGTGTCATCTTGTCCGCCTTTAGATTCAGAAACTTCATCTCGGCCCTCTCAACCTCAGCATCAGCACAGAACCTTTTCATCACTAACTCCTTAAGGTCATCCCACCTCATGGCCTTAATCTCCTCTCGGGTCTTCCTTTGTTCGACCGTTTCCCACCAGTACATGGCCTCATCTTCAAATGACTGAGTGGCATAACCCACTGCTTGGTCAGGACGACACTCGCTAATGCGGATAACCTTATCCATGGCGGTTATCCACTGAAGGGTAGCGATTGCGTCTCCCAAACCAGTCAACTTAGGCGGGTCACAACCTTTGAAGGACTTATAGCTGCACCCACCTTGTCCTCCTCTCCTATCATCGACTTTCACAGACTTATCCCCACTCGAGGCCCCTCTTTCACCTTCCCCATCCTTTCTACCATCACCACCCGCCCCTTCAGCAGTTCGTTCACGGCTTCCAGCAGACCCTTCGGGATTCAGGTTCTTCACAGCAGCAACTACAGCTTGAACAATGGCTGCTTGAACTGCAGGGCTAAGTTGAACTTCTTCGTTGTTGTTCTGGTCTCCTCCAGCTGCGCTTCCTTCATCTTCGGTGTGGGAAGCTTCTTCCACCGAGGGTTGCCGGACATGACGAGGCCTGCCACGACGCCCAGTGCGACCCCCAGTTTCAACAAATTCTCCAGCTCCAGCCATCGTAATCTAAAAGGGAAAACACAAACATCATCACTCAAGGAACTATCTAGTACAAGGATAGTAAGGCTAACAGGTAATAACAGTGGCCAGTTGTGATTAGCTGATCACGTTACTTTCCGTGTCCTATACACTTCCCTTTATGAGTCTATTTGTGCTGGTTCTACTTAAGCAGTTTGTCAAATCAAACAATCAATTATTCCTATCCCTGACGTTCACATATCTTTCTTTTCTCATTAACATATATCCTTTAATCATACACCTTACCTTTACTGATCTTGCTTGAGCGACACATGGCATTCTTGAACTGGCATCTTCTTTCCTTTCTTACTTAAATCCCATTTTCTGTTCGAGTCTAAGCATGTAGGATGCTTAAATCTCTCGAACTTATGCTCTGATACCAACTTGTAAGGCCCCGTTACCGGAAGCCCTACTTTCGCGTCGGATTTACTCATAAACACAGTTCTTCAAATCAGAGTTTATTAAAACTTTTCGCGGAATATAAAACATCAATCATTTGTTACAAGTCATTCAATCTTTTCTTTGATACCATAACACAAAACTTTATATTTAAAACATCTTTACTTCTTTCTTCAGATGCCAGCCGTTCAATCCATGCCGTGTGTCATCCTCATGCTAACTCTATAATCAGCTCACCTGCGTGCATACTAAAAGTCAGCTACGCTGAGTGAGTTCTAGTTAATCAAGCAACTTATCATACAACCACTTCATACAATATATATATACGTATCCGAAGACACATAGTCCACTGTCTAACATGCCACTGTTTAACCACTTAATTACCCCTACAGCTTAGCCACTTAATTACAACGGCACGTATAGGCTTTCCCTATCACGCACTCACGCTATGCCACTTAATAACGAAGGCACGTATAGGCTTTCCCTATCACGCACTCACGCTATGCCACTTAATAGCGAAGGCACGTATAGGCTTTCCCTATCACGCACTCACGCTATGCCACTTAATAACGAAGGCACGTATAGGCTTTCCCTATCACGCACTCACGCTATGCCACTTAATAACGAAGGCACGTATAGGCTTTCCCTATCACGCACTCACGCTATGCCACTAACACCCTTACTAGACTCCTGCTACCTCTAACACACTCTACCTCAACCTGCCTTGGTCACACTCATATTAGTTTAGTATTTACGTAGTGAACAAGTCACATCACATCATTCATACACACTATCAACCACTTGGCAATCGCTATCCTTGGCGATACGTGCAATATCCGAAGATCGTTCACGTACCGACAAGCATTATAAATATATACCTCATATAACATCTATAGCATACACTTACCACTTAAAGTAAGTGGATTCACACTTCACATCGAGTATGCACACAGCCCCGAAAACATAACAAGGAAATGGGGCTAGAAACTCACCTGAATACGGTTACGTTCTCCGTTGATTGAAATTCCTTTCTTTAACTGGGCTCGGCTAACTGTATAATATTTACACATATCAATTAACTACTACTACTCGTTTTCGATAACTGCCTTAACACATTTTCCATTAGGTTTTTAATTCATTTTATAAACGAACTTCGCTTCAGGCGAAGTTAAACCTTAGGCGAACTCGGAAACAGCTTGGTTCTGGCTTGATTCGATCGAATAGGAACACGTTCGATCGAATAGGAACACGTTCGATCGAATAGGAACACGTTCGATCGAATAGGAACACGTTCGATCAAACAGGAACACGTTCGATCGAATAGGAACACGTTCGATCGAATACAACACTCATTCGATCGAATACAAAACTCATTCGATCGAATGAGTTGGAGACTATTCGGTTGCTTCCCTATTCGGTCGACTGGACTTGTTCGATCTACGCATTCGATCGAATGGACTGATTCGATCGACTGGTTCGATCGAATGAGTCTGATTCGACTCCTTCAAGCTGGGCGACGGAGAAACCCACGGGTTTTCCAGATTTTCCAGATTTTTGACCCAAAATCGAAGTTTTTGACATGGAAATGCTCGGGATTGAAAGGGCTATCGATTCCTTGTACTTTTAAACACAAAAGCTTGCATTTTGACATCAAAACAAGGCGGTTTTTGACCCGAAAACTCAAGTTACGAAAATAGGGAGTTTTTGCTCGATTTGAGCTCGAAAATGGTTATGAAAACGGATGATTTTCGAGAGGGACTTACCAAAAACGATTAGGAACTAGATTGTGGACTCGGATTTGTGATTTGAGAACTTTCTCTCTCTAGCTTCTCTCTCTAGAAATGAGAGTGTTTGGGTGGGTGTAAGTGAAGGAAGATGGTGAAAATGGTGGAAGTGTCAAGAACTTTCGTTTATATACTACGGGTTTGGTTAGGCTCGGGTTGGCTTCCTACGGGTCGAGACAGGCCGAGTTCATAAAATAACTAAGCCCAAGACCCGTTCCTTACTCGACATTAAATATCTAAAACGTGAAATCACTAAACATAACTTTCTTTTATTTATCAATATAAAAATTTCGGGATGTTACACGAACTGAGCTAGATACTTGTGTTGAGCCATACCGAGCCTAATGTATTTTTTAAGTTAAACTGTTCTAACCTATATGTATTAATTTCACGATAATCAAACTTGAGCCAAGCTGAGCTCGAACTCGGCTCTTTTACACCCCTAAGTCTAATAACATACACGAGTGGATAAACTTATTTTCACACGCATAACAAAACTCAATATTGAGATACACATAATTAGGGTGTGTTTGGGATTGCTAATGTTAAGCTTCTTATAACTTATTAACTTTTAAAATAAGTTAATAAGTTAAAAAGTAGTTTGGCAAACTCATAAGGACATTTTGTTTAACTTATGAAATATTGACTTATTAACTTATTATTGTTAATAATTAATTACCCATTATATGTCCCACATAAGTTAATCCAAACAATTTTTTTCTAAAAACTTTGTTTAAAAATATATATAAGTTAACAAGTCTTTTGATAAAAAAATAAGTCCTTTGGCTCTTAAATAAAATCCCAAACACACCCTTAAAATTAAAGACGAGAGACCAATGTTTTAAAAATCGGTATTTTACTTGTATCGGTTGGACTAAAAAATGGTACAACCGGTTGAACCGGGTTATACCAGAAGGTTCAACCGGTTGAATAGTTTACCTTATAATTTGTTATAAATGTAACTTTAATCCATAAATAACCCAAAACTAAATGATTCCTATAACAAAATATAATCCAAAAGTTAATCCATATTAAATAATAATGCGAAAGCTCTCAATTTTATAAATACAGTCTTAAAATTTACACGTTTGGATATTAATTGTTGGGTTAAAAGTGTTTTTGAAAAAATATGGGCCACAAATATCAAAAATTTCTCTGGCTTAAAACCGGTTTGCCGGTAAAAACCGGTATTTTAGACAAATACCGTCGGTACGATGTTCTAGCAAACCGGTCAAAAATCTCGGATTTAAAATACCAGCCTACTGTGTGAAATCAGGTTTAATCGGTTCAACCGGTTTTTAAAACACCGCGAGAGACAATTGGTAAGTTTATTTCAACTCCTTAATTAATTTCGAGTAATCACTTTGTTTCTTAAAAGGATCCAACTATAATAACAGTGAGACATGTAAACGAGCAATAAGCTGTACCGTCACTCCCTTTTAAATGACAAAACCGATCATACTGAAAACAATATTATTTTTTTCCGAAGTGTGCACGACTCGCTAAACTCGGCTCGTTTACACCCCTAATTCTATTCCATTCTAGTTAACATGTCATTAGTGTTTTGTGACTCTGTGTGATACTTTAGCTGCAACTGCATTATAATCATCCATTACAAGTTACAACAATCCTATCTTGAATACCAAGTCTCATCTATCCAAATCTAATTAGCAACTTCAGATCAATTCAATTCAATTCAATTCACACAGTTTTAACACCAATCCATTGAATCAAACGAATAATAAGTAATGGAATTGGGTAAAAGACGACGAGCAGCAGTTGTAGTACTCGGTGATATTGGTCGCAGTCCTCGTATGCAATATCACGCTCTATCTCTTGCTCGTCAGGTTCATATCTCTCTGTTTATTATCTATATATCAAATAATTAGGGTTTGATATGGTTTATGCAATTGTATGATACTATTATTATCCGGAATTTGTGATTTTTAGTGTAATCTGTTTGATTTGGGATTAAAATTGGAAACCCTAAGTGATACAGCTGTATAAATTAACTTGATAGTTGAAACGAGATCATATTAATAAGGCTTGTATTGCATGTAGTTGATGGTTCAGATTTTATGTTTAGGTTATATCTCTAGTTCAGGATCCAAGCGAATTAGGATCCAGTTGCTTGTAGGCAGTGTTGTAAAAATCGCTAGTCACTAGTCGGGCGGTGGGGGGGGGGACTAGCGATTAATCGGGATTAATCGAGATTAGTCGGGATTAATCGGATCGGACTTTAATGTATAATTTTCAGTTTTATATATACACGCACACATTTTTATGTGCAATTTTCAGTTTTATACATACACAAGCATATTTTGGCCGGAATTGACTGGAATCTCGCGGAAAACTGCTGGTTTTGCTGGAATATTGCCTAAAACTGCTGATTTTGGTCGGAATCTCGCCGGAAAGCGCTGATTTTGGTCATAATCTTGCCGGAAACAGCTGATTTTGGCCGGATTTGACCGTTGACCGATTAATTGCCCGACTAGCCCAAAATTAATCAGTGAAGTGGGGACTAGCGATTAATCGGGGATTAATCGGTGCCTAGTCGGGATTTTTGCAACACTGCTTGTTGGGCTGTCTCTTTTACCCGAAACCCAACCCGAGAAAACTCGTACCCGAACCCGAGAAAAGACTAACCCGAACCCGAATCTGAACCGAAGTGATTCAGGTTGGTTCTCGGGTTTGATTTATAAGTTTCGGGTCAACCCGAATAAACTTTTAGTTTTTAAATTAAATATATTTTTATGTATAATAAGCTACGTCTTAGCAGTTATTATGGATCGATTGTTTACGGCTAATTTATGTTTTGCGTTTATTACTAATAGCAACCGTAATCGAACAACCAAATCACGTATGTATATTAGGCTACGTCTTAGCAGTTATTATGGATCGATTGTTTATGGTTAATTTATGTTTTGCGTTTATTACTAATAGCAACAGTAATCGAACAATCAAATCACGCCCGATTGAAGACGATTATGGTTTACTCTTTATTGAATTGTTATATCAAGTTGGTTTATTATTTGATAATTTGTATTACGAGCAAAGAAGAGTATGTTGTTTTAATTTTAACATTGCTGTTTTTTAAAATTATTTTTTTTTATTGGTTTCTAGGATACTCGAAACCCGATTAACCCAACCCGAAATAACCCGAACCCGAAAAACCCGTGAGAGATTTGGGTTGGGTTTCGGGTCAAGATTTAAAACTTTGAAACCCGAAGAACCCGAAACCCGAAAATCACCCCTAGTTGTTTGTCTAGTGAACATGTGAACGTATGCTTCCTATTAATATTATAAGGTTTTTTGTTGACACTAAACCTAGAAGAATATATGAAAGATGTGATGTAGCTTTACAGTAGAGCGCTAACCGAAATTAACCGTTAACTGGACCACCACCAAACCGAATTAACCAATGGTTATGGTTAAGGTTATTTGATGGTGAAGGGGGTCCCATCACCGGGCATTAACCGAATCGTACTGAAAAGAATTAAGACATGCTTACGTCTAGATGAATGTATGTATGTGTATGTAAGTGTACATGTGGATTGAGTATATGTGTCAATGTTGCAACGAAAAACCTTGAGAATATGTGTATATGACTATATGTATATATTAACCTTTATGCAATTCCCGTTTGATGCCACAGGTTATTTTTCATGTTCATTTTGTTAGATTTAGTTCAAACTTGGCTTGGTTAATTAACTGAAACCGAACAATAACTGATTAACCAAAAACGAAGTTTGGTTATGGGTAAGGAAATCCCATAACTGTAGGATTTTAGCTCGAAATCATTTGTAAAGCTTCAAGTATGCTGAAGTTTTTCATCTTCTATAATCGATGGTTGCTTGATATTCTTTTTCAATGTTGCAGGCAAATCTTGAGGTGGATATTGTTGCATATGGAGGTACAGATTGCATATCACTTACTACAATATTTTTCCATAACTTGATTAAGTACTTTCAGTTAATTTTTGCTTTCTTGTTATGCTATTTTGGAAAGGCTCTGACCCACATTCCGCTCTACTAGAGCATCCATCTATACATATCCATACAATGGTATTGTTTCTATTACTGAAAGAACTTTGTATAATCCAACAATATCCTAAAATTTCAACTTATAAGAACAAATACATCTTAATTTGTATTTTGTAGAGGCAATGGCCGTCAAAAGATGGAGTTTTACCGAAAATATTCCGTCCGGTTATGCTTTTACTAAAGCCGTTGGTTCAATTCGTCATGCTTCTTTGGTTTCTCTGCGTTAAAATCAAGGCCCCTGATGTCTTTATAGTGCAGGTAAGCTTAAATTCACTTTCTTTTAGAGTTCTCGAGTTTAATTATTTTCTTGATAAATTTGATTTATGTTTATGATTTTGTAGAATCCACCTTCTGTTCCAACTTTGGTTGCTGTGAAATGGGCTAGCTGGCTGAGACAGTCTTCATTCATCATTGATTGGCATAACTTTGGATATACTCTGCTTGCATTATCTCTTGGTAGAAGTAGTCGTTTTGTATCAATATATCATTGGTAAATATACATGCTATCATTATCAAGAATTTAAGTTATTGTATGTGACAATAATGGAAACTCAAGGTTTGAACTTTTTATAGGGTTGAATTACATTTTGGGAGGATGGCAAATGGATCATTGTGTGTCACAAAGGCAATGCAACATGAGTTGGAACAAGTTTGGGGAATCAAGTGAGACGGTTAGCTTAAAGTTCAATATTTTCCATATCCTGCTATAGTTTCATGTAAATTACTAGCATTTTATGTTTTAGAAGCTAAATTATGCTTATATAAATTACGACCGAAATCGAACTAATTCATAATATGGTAAGGCAAATATTGCAGTTTTCATGATACAGAGTGATTATTTCTGATTGATCATGTTTTTTGGTCAGGGGTATAACAGTAATCTCATGCTCTTTTTTTTTTCTCTTTTATAATACATAGAGCCACAGTGTTATATGATCAGCCCCCTGAGTTTTTTCGGCCAGCTGAGCTTGAAGAAAAGCATAAGGTATAATAAACATCATCTCAAAACACTAATAGTTATAAGAATATAATGGTTCAAAAAACTTTATATTGATTGTTGTTTGCAGTTGTTTTGTAGAATTAAGAAGGATATGTTTCGGTCAAATAGTCCTCCAGACTGCATCAGCTATGGTAATTTCTTCCACGTGGTATTGTTATTTAGTATTAAAGAAAAAGGTCTCATAGTTTGCTCTGGGATCTGTCATATGTGTTCAGTAACCTCGTTTATTTGGTTAATTTTTTTAAAAATGGAAGCCCTTTTAACTTTTCAAAGAGTTTGACTTAAGGTAGTCCAGACATGTTATTGGGTAAAAATGATGACCATAAGCTACCTTATATTGAAAGTGTTAAAAGTTTGTTACTTTTTAATGGGCAAAATTTCAAATATTTTAAAGTTGATTTCAAACATAACTGTTGTGCACTCGTATTTTAGGAGTAACCGACCAATTTCTGCAAGATCCACAAACAACCTTGTTCACAAACCAGATTGGAGACGATTATCAATTGAAGCAGAATAGACCCGCACTTATTGTTAGCAGTACAAGCTGGTGTGTTCTACAAACCTTACCTTATTTATTTTATGAACATTTTCAATAATTAGTGATTTAATTCAAAAAACAATGGAATGATATTATTTTCAGGACCCCGGATGAAGATTTTGGTATTCTTTTAGAAGCAGCAGTGATGTACGATAGACGTGTTGCTGCATTACTAAGCGAAAATGACTCAAATGGGGATGAGTTTTCTTGGAAAGCTATTGAAGAGGGGAAACCGTTTTTATATCCAAGATTATTATTTGTTATCACTGGTGAGGATTTAATTAATGTTATGGTTTTTTCGTCATTGACATATCAAGAAAAGGTTATAAAAAGGTTTTGATTTGGAGTATTTTAAACATTTTGAAGGGAAAGGACCCGAGAAAGAGAAGTACGAGGAAAAAATAAAGAAACTGAACCTTAAGCGTGTGGCTTTTCGTACCATGTGGCTGACACCAGAGGATTATCCCTTGCTTCTAGGTGAGCAAAACTCCGGTTCATAATTCATTGTTTTAAACAGTTTCCATTCACCATGAATAGTTCAATTCAGGTCATGATTTATATCTAACGGGTCAAAGGGGTAACGGCTAAAAAGAAAACATTTTCAAATGGGTTAAAAGTCACTGAAAATGTAGTTTTAGTGCATATGAAAATCTTTGTTCAAAATGTAAGATTATTATCGAAATATAATTATGTTTGAAATCATATTCGACACGAATTGTTCATATAAAAGGTAAAATATTTATGGGCAAAAAGCGTTTTGGATCAAACCGACCCGTTTCGACCTATACAAAAAGGAAACAGGTTGAATGATTCGAACGGGTCAAAGTTTGTCCACAATGTATATGTAATACATATAATCTTCTAAATCTTTTTTATACAAGAAATAAGATTATTATTGAAAGAAACCTTTTCTTATCACATCTGGCATACATATGTATATGATAGAAATTAAATTTTATGGGCAAAAACATTTCCAACCATACGAAGATCTACTCTTTTTGGACTGACCCGTCCAATTTTCCACATCTACTCATATCATGTTTTATATTGCCTGTTCTATATTTACAGGTTTGGCTGATCTTGGTGTTTGCTTGCATACTTCTTCATCAGGGTTGGATCTCCCAATGAAGGTGCATATAGATAATCCTTGTTTGAATCTGTTCTTTTGCTTTTAAATATTCTGCCTTTTTTATATTTTTAAAACATACGTCATTGTATGTTGTCAGGTTGTAGATATGTTTGGATGTGGTCTTCCTGTTTGTGCTGTTTCTTATTCTTGGTAAATAAATTCTCTCTGTTTTTTTCAATCAACCATCTTTATGTTTAATTACTTAATAAGATAATACAAAGTTTGACTTTTGATGACTTTCATGAAGCATCTCGGAGCTTGTAAAAGTGGAGAAAAATGGCCTACTATTCTCATCTTCATCAGAGCTTGCTGATGAACTCATGGTAAGTCGGTAACACCAAAAGGAATATTATATTATATTATTTTTTTTCCTTTTATGTTGTTTTGAGTTAGTAAGTTTTGCAGATGCTTTTTAAGGGGTTTCCCGATGGATGCGATGCTTTGAGAACGCTGAGAAACGGGGTTTTGGAAATGGGCGCGTCTGCAAAATGGGCTACTGAGTGGGAAGCTAATGCAAAGCCATTGATATCCAAGGTAATCTCACTTTCAGGTCAAATCATATTATTTTTTTGGTACGAGTTGAAACGAGCCGGGTTGACACTACCCCTTTTTATCTTTTTTCAAGTTTTTTTAAAACTATGGTTAGTAAAATATATTATCACAATAACAATAATCTATATTTGAGCAAAAACTGCTTAAAATGTTTCTGTGACTTTGGGCGGTTTTCAACCTGTTTGACCCATACGCGTTTTCGCTAACATATGCATTTGACTACTTTGACCTGTTTGAGATACACAAATTGTTTTTAAGTAAACAGGTCAATGCATCGAACCATAGTTTAATTTTTGAATTTGCAGGTGATCTCCGGTGACTTGAATTGATATCAAGTTCTTGATAGTGGACGAGACTAACTAAGCTTTTCAAAGGGGTCGATTTTTTAAGAAATTTTCAGTTTTTGAGTTTATAAACTTTTGTGTTTTTATCAATATGAAGATCTATAGGGTTTACAAATGTGTTAAGTGATTAAGAAGTAAGAACGCGTTTTTCACATCCCATTGAGGATTCTCTCATGTAGCCATCTCATATGTGGATAACATTTATCGTATATCTTCTACCTTAGCGGAATAGATTTCTAATTCGCTTGTTACTAAATATTTTTAATTGCGTAGTTTGGCGATTGAAAGACCCCGATGAAGAAGATTATGGTATAAATATAAACATATTGTATAACATTATGTCTCGGTTTAACATGCAAGAACTGAGTTCTTATGGATCCGTATACACTTACACTTTGACCCGGTTAATATCATTATACAGGCTGAAATTAGAAAGAACTATTTCCAGCAATTAGAAATGCTCTAATTTGATACACTGTAAATGATATATCTGAATTCCAGTTTGACCAAACATGTTCGATCGTTTCTCGTTCTTAAGTTTTGAGGATGAATTCGTTTCAGTCCACTCCGAGTAAAACCACCCAAGATATGAAAAATCTTAGCGATTAAATTTGTCCCCGTCTCTTAACCCATGAAGACTTAGGTTGTGCGTTGTAGGCGTTAAACTTTGCAACGTGATGGCCACGTCATCAAAATGTTGGTCGTTAAACCAAATGAGTTTGTTAAAGGTTTGCGCCAAAGTGGAAGGCGCCATTCCAATCACGCTTTAAAGAAATCAGGGAGATGGGGTCCACCCCAAACCAAACCAATCACATTTTATTTATTTTTTTAGTTAAAATGTAAAACATAGTCTTATAATTTTGAATGAGCATAAACCGGTAACAAAGACCAAACTAAACAGAAGAAGTCTCTGATACTCATGGCCTTCATGAAAATTAAGGACTTCACGAGAAGTCTATGATACTTGCTGACATGTGGCATATTTCAGAGGATTTAATCTAGGGCTTTATGAAGCATCTAAAAAACGTACGGAAGCGTCTAAAAATCGTAAGGAAACGTCTAAAATGACACTGAAGCGTCTAAAAATGTACGGAAGCATCTAAAAATCGTACTGAAGTATCTAAAAATCGTACGGAAACATCTAAAAATTGTATGAAAGTGCCTAAAAATCATAAGTATCTAAAAATGTGCAAAACATCTAAAATATGTCACGTGTCAGCAAACAAGTGGTTCGTTTGGGTCCATCTATCAAATAAAGTTCCTAAAGCCCATACGTTACATCCACACATTAGCTTATTAAGGCCTTAATTTTTGTAAACACCCAAAAAATTACAGATATACCATGTTTATTTTGGTTTTTGGTGATGATCCATGTTCATTTTAATAGTGATTTCCTTATCATAAATCATGAGGTCGGATAAAGGTGCATAAATCATGTTTTTCTAATTCCCAATTCTGGTATATGGAACCGGGTTTGTGATTAGAAAATTGGGTATTGGTTATACGCAGGTCGGGTTTGGGTCTGGGTCCGGGTATTGTCTCTAAAAACCATACTATATGAAACCGAGTATTCTAAAACCAATTATTGAAAAAACCTTATTTTCGTTTTTTTCTTTTGTGGTGGTGATGGTGGTGGGGTGGTTTCTCTAGTATTAATTGAGTTTTTTAACAAGCTACACTTTTTTTTAATGCAATTCTAATACAATTCTAGTATTTGAAAAACCTTGTTCCATTTTCAGGTATTACCCGGTATAAATTGAGTCCGGGTTTTAGTACAGACATACATACCCTATCCGTACTTTACAGATAAGGTCAAGTACGAATAGTAAAAACCCGAGTATAAGAAAACTCGGTTCCGGTGCCTTTTCGGGTCCGATTCCTGGTTGCCCCGAAGTGACACGGGTTTCTAAACGTTGAGTGCAATTATAACACACACCACTCCACGTGATGATGATTATTATTATTATTATTATCTATCAGCAACGTGACTTTCCGGTAAAGCATTCGCAACATCTGTTTTTAATTTCACACAATCATCACCGACTTCCGTCAACCCTAACAACCTAACATATCATTTCGACACGAAAGCTTCGGTGATCGAAAATGGCGGATAATAATAATAATCATCATCCAGTCAAGGACGGAATGCTGACGTATTGCTACCTTCTTCTCTACATCGCTCTTTCCAGCGGCCAGATCTTCTTCAATAAGGTCGTTTTTCTTATCATTTCGTTACGGTTTCCGTACATATGTTACCAATTACTGAGATCTGTTAGGTTTTCACATTCGATGTGTATCATTTTGTTACGAATCGTTGATGAATTGAGAGTATTAATAATGAGAACAAGTTATTGACTTATTGTATACCTAGGTTGAATAATTTGAGTTTTGTGAGTGTAATTTGTGATATATATTTAGTTGATTGTTTATGTTTAGGTTAATGTGATTGAAGTTAAGTTAGGTAAAACGGAAAATTACTAGGTTGCATATTGTAGAAACAATATGCCTAAATGAAGCTGATAGGGAGGATATATGTTGTGGTTAGGGCACTTTGGGCATTAACTTGTTTATGTACATTTTAAGTATAATGTATATATGTGTGAACCCTCGGGTGGGCAAAAGTGAAGTTGCACTAATTTTGACGTTATTTTACTAATCTTGTGAAAATAACGTTAAAAGTGGCGGAAGGTTAATCAGGCATCATGTGGTGGTGTTGATAGCCGAAAGACAAGGGTGCATGCGCTAATCAGTCGGTGTTCCGATGGTTGATGTTATGTGTCTTATGTCCAAGGCTTGATGGAAAACTACTATCGAGCCGGGGGTTTCATCGAAAGCAACCTCTCTATCCCTATGGGGTAGAGGTAAGATTGTCTACATCTTACCCTCCTCAGACCCTACCATAGCTTTGCTATTAGTGTGATATACTGAGTACGATGATGATGATGTACATTTTAAGTATCTAGATTCTGTTTATATAGGAACAATACTTTTGCTTGGAATGTAGGACTATACTTTAGGTTTATACTATAGAAATTACCGAGATCTGTTAGGTTTTCGTATTTGATGTTTATCATTTCATCAGGAATTGTTGGTGATATGATGAGAATTTGCAAAACTGTTTGTTGTTTGCATTCTATGCCTAGGATGAATAATTTGAGTTTTGTGAGTATAGTTTGTGATATTTACAGTTGATTTTTGGTTAATGACTTAACGTTATTGAAGTCAGGTTAGATAAACGGAAAACTAGTAGGTTGTGTATTGTAGAGACAATATGCGTAAAATGAAGCTGATAGGGAGGAAATATGTTGTGGTTAGGCACTTTTGGCATCAAGGTTCAAGTGCATTTCAGTTATTCAGGGTCTGTTTATATATATGAATAATACTTTTGCTTGGATGTAGGACTGCAAAAGCAGTCAGGGATGATACTTTAGGGTTATAGAAATTACTGAGGTTTGTCATGTTTTTGCATTCGGAGTTAATTTTTCATCAGGAATCATTGATGATATGATGAGAATTTGCAAAATCGTTTGTTGTTTGCATTGCAGTATTGCATACCTAGGTTAAACAACTTAAGTTCCGTGAGCATAGTTTGTGATCTTCTCAGTTTAATTTTGGTTGATGTTATTAAAGTCAAGTTAGGTAAACGCAAAAGCAGTAGGTTGTACATTGCTTAAACAATTCGCCCAAATTGAAGTATTAGGGGGAATGTTGTGGGTTTAGGGCACTTTGGGCATTAAAATATAATACATTTGAATTCTCTAGCTTCAGTTTGTATAGGAATATTACATTTGCTTGGAATGTAGTATCTTTGAGTGCATCTTTAGTGACATTTGTAGGTTTATACATAGTCGTCAAAGGCGCAAGGCACAAAGGGTGAGCCTTGTGCCTAGGTGCGTTTTAGGTTTCAGACATGTTTTAGGTTTGTTTAGGACTAGTTTAGGATGGTTCCAGGTTTGGATTTTGCAGACTAGGTTGCCGGGAATTTACAAAGTTTTACTGGGATTTGGCTGAAATCTCGCCAGTATCTGACGGTAATCTGGCCGGAATCCTGCCTGAAGGTTGCCGAGGGGCCTGAATTGCAGCAAGGCGCTTTTCTTGCGCTTTGCTTTGCTTGAGGGCGTAGGCGCACACCTGAAGGGCTCTCGATAACATAGGGTTTATAGAAAATTAGTGGAATTAGTGAGGACAGGAGTCATAGGATAAATTTCAGTGATATCCGGTGAAGGAGATGAAGTAAGAGGAGTTTAATTTTAAAAATAATGCAAATTGTATACTTAACCTCTTAATTAGCTGACCATTATTATCTTTCATCTGTGAGTATTCCTTAGTGTGACATTAGTTATGCTAATTTATTCATTCTAATGTGGGAGTGTGTTTGTGTAATTATATTTGCTGGATTGAAATTTACTTAGTTTTTTACATCTGTGGTGATGCAGTGGGTTTTGTCATCAAAGGAGATAAACTTTCCATACCCACTTGGGTTGACACTTCTTCATATGATTTTTTCATCTGTGCTTTGTTTTGTACTTACTAAAGTTCTCAAGGTAATACAACGCTTACGTCATGTGTATAACTTCACCATCTAGTTATCTATAAATAGCTTCTAGAATGTGTAACAAGAATTTGCATTTACTTGCAGATTTTAAAAATTGAGGAAGGAATGACACTCGAAATGTAAGCATTACACTTGTTTTTGTACTATCTGAAATAACAAAGAATGTTGGTTACTCAGTGGACAGCTTCTTTTGGTCTGCGTGTAGCAATTCTCTGTTGCAAATGCTTAGGTGTCAAGCATGTCGTAATACGTTTCCTTTTTTTTAATTGCTACTCACTATTTGTATGGTTAATAACAATAACCACTTACAGATACACGACATCAGTGATTCCAATCGGTGCAATGTTTGCTATGACTCTTTGGCTTGGAAACACCGCATACCTCTATATATCTGTTGCCTTTGCGCAAATGTTGAAAGCAGTCACTAAGTTTATTCAATATTTAAACTGATCTGTGTCCTATTTATTGTAACTCAAAAAACGAGTGTCTCAATTGATGTTCTTGTTAGCCACACATACAGGTGGCTTTTTGACCTATTTACTAATAAACAAGCTGATTCAGATGTGTGTGTGTGTGTGTGTATATATAGAGTTTGGATCAAATACAAATGAAATTAACGTGCAAAACGTGAGAATCAAGTAGAGTAATTATGTAATTACTCTATGATAATTACTCTACTTGATTCTCACGTTTAGCACGTTAATTTCATTTGTACGTTAACCTTTCCCTATATATATATATATATTCTCTAGCAAGTCAAATAGGTTAAATTAAATAGCTTTAGCTTAAAGGAAATTGGTTGAACGAAACTTGCCCAAAATGTTATCTATAATACATAAAATTTTATAAATCATTGTAGGTCAAATTTCTTAGAATAGCAACATAATTGTACTTAGTAATTTACTGATCTTGTAATCCTACTTATTCGAAGTGGGCTAATTTGGTAATTTGATCACCGAATGACTGGTTTCTTGCTTGTGGCATGCTAATATATGAGGTGGCGCATCACTAATTACCAAACTAGACCACATAAAAAAACTTAATTATCAAACTAGACCGCATAAAAAAATTTAATTATCAAACTAGATCACATAAAAAAAACTAAATTATCAAACTAGACCGCATAAAAAATACTTAATTATCATACCAGCCCATATAAAAAATGTATAATTTCCAAAGTAGCCCATAAATAAAGGTATAATTACTGGGTCAGGACTATTTTATGACCTTTATTCATATTTGACAATTTGACGCTAGTTATTTATAAAACTTTTTAGACAAATTTTTGACCTGCTACCCAACCCTCGACTCGTTTGTTTTACCATAGCAATAATATTTATATTTTGAGTGATGTGTAGTGCCTGTAGCTGTTTTCATTCTTGGGGTAGCAGCTGGACTTGAAGTAATGAGCATGAGGATGCTTCTGACAATGTCTGTGATAAGTTTTGGAGTATTAGTGGCTTCTTATGGGGAAATCAACATTAACTGGATTGGTGTTGTTTATCAAATGGGAGGTGTCGTTGGTGAAGCTTTGAGACTTATATTTATGGAGATCTTTGCCAGAAAGAAGGGTCTCAAGTTGAACCCCATTTCCATGATGTTTTACGTGAGCCCTTGCAGGCAAGTCCCTTTTTTCCCCATCTGTACCCCTAGGAATATAGGTGTAACAAATTTGACTTGTTTACTTATGAACGCATCGATCCGGGTTTGATTTATCTCAAACAAGTCAAATCTGTGTAATCGGTTACTAAACAACTCAAACAAGCCAAATGGGTCAAACACGTGAGTCGTGACAAGTTGCAAGCCACCCTAAGTGTATTTAATTGTTCACAACATCATTAGTTTCTTGACTTCTTCTAATTTTTTTATAAATTTGTTTACCAAACCGTCAGTTTTGTTAGAATGTGGTTATTTTGGTTTTTTTGGTTACGGATTGGTATTTTTGGATTTAGGCACACCCGAAGACTGGTTAGATATATTTTTGAAAAATAGTTACAATAGTCATAAAAAAATAACTATAATGTGGTTGTTAGCTGTCAACTTAAGGGACATGTGTAGCGTTTTTCTTATTTTTTAGGAGACATCAAAACTATAAACAAACTGTGTTTTGACCTATGACCCTTCTAATAAATAAATTTTCAAGGACACGTTTAGAAAAATGCTCTACCTTTCTGTGTATGTGAACAGAATACACATATTATTAAAAGAAAGATAAAAAAAGAATATCTTCTGTCACCGTTTTATTCTTTACATTTCTGTGTATGTGAACAGAATCTTGATTGGCTGTGCAGCGCTCTTTGTCTTTTGATCCCATGGATATTTTTGGAGAAACCAAAGATGGATGCACAGGGGACTTGGAGCTTTCATCCGTTCGTGTTGACACTCAATTCTATTTGCACTTTTGCTCTAAATCTTTCGGTTTTTCTTGTGATTCAACATACAAGCGCTCTCACGATTCGTGTAGCCGGTGTTGTCAAAGACTGGGTCGTGGTCCTATTATCAGCAATTCTTTTTGCTGATACAAAGCTCACCTTGATTAATATCTTCGGTTATGCAATAGGTAACGTTTTCCACCTTTTATTGTTTTTTTTTTTTTTAACTTTTCCTTTATTCTTTACACTAAAGGAGTATTGGTTGTAATTTAAAAAAATAGAAAAAATAGAGAGAGAAGTATACAATACTTGGTTAAGAGCTGGCTTAAGATTTTTACTAAGCGAGGTCGAGCTTGACTATTCAGCTCTTTAAAATAAACGAGTCTCGAGCTTGAGCCCATCCTGGCTCAGCTTATTTACAGCCCTAATAATTGGGTAACTTCTTATACAGGTTGCAACAGCCCGTATGCTTAAGATAGACGTATATAAAAAGTTATCCGGTTTTTATACAGGTTGATAACAACCCAAGCTGCAAAAATTAGTTTTCACTATGCGTAAAAAGTTGTCGGGTTGGTTAACGGGTTAAAGCGGGTAACTTTTTATGCGGGTTGAAAGGGGTTAGACTGACCCAAAATGGTTATTTGCCCAAGATTTAAACTTATGAAAACGTTACTCTTTACTGATTTTGGAAATTAACGGGTTGGGCAGGTTGGTTAAACGAGTCAGGTTGACCCAAAACGGTTTTTCGATCTAGGTTTAAACTTATGAATATTTAACGATACAATGCCTAAGAGGGGCGTTTTAATTGTGGACACTGTTATTGTTTATGCAGCCATTGCTGGTGTTGCAGCATATAATAACTTCAAATTAAAAAAAGAAGCCACTCGATCTGCCACTTCTGATCATAATAATCCCGGCTCCTCACCTATACCAACAGCTTCTTCAAAAGCATCTAGCCAGTAGGGGCTAAACGACACTTGGATCCGCTCGATTGGTTAGTTTGTACCCGTTCATATAAAGTTTTATTAAAAATGACAGAGGAAATACATCTTCAGATGGAGTAGAGAATAGTCAAACAATACGTAATGTGTAGGTCTGAATCATCTTGGTATAGCTTGAAAATGTATTTGATCAATGATCGCTAGTTGGATTCTTTTGAGCACCGTGTAATTGCCAACTGCTAATTACGGATGCTCATGTTGTAATAGAAAACATCTTGAATTTGTATTTCTCAAATTATGGTAACTGTAGCTTTTGATATTAACCAAGTCCGAAAACTTTTTAAAAAACTTAGTTATTAGAAGTTATTAGAAAAAAATCATGATAAGAGTTAAATTTAATTATTGTTAAAAAGGAAAAAGAAAAAGAAATTAAAAACATGTCAATTCAAGTGTTGACGTGTGGCAAGCCTATAGGTTTTTGATGTAGCGACTCGTTTGCCATAAATTTAAGGTTTTTAAATTATTTTTTTTCAAACAGTGGGACGACCTGTGATGAGATTGCCAATGAGAATAGTTTAAGGCTCAAGTTCTTTTATTTACTTTATACGCATTGTCTTTTTATGACAAACTTATGATCATACCTAAACTAGTTAAAAAAAATTATTGACTATAATTTTATATAAAATACAAAACTAGTTTATTTGAACTTAACATCTTGGGAAAACTGTCATCTGTCTCATATTTGTAAGAGTACAAATTAAGAAACAAATCACTTGAGTGCGTTACAAGAACAAACTAATCCCGACTTGACTTCAAAGCTTAATTCAATTCAAAACTAGTCTAACTATGATGATGTCTTTACCGTTAAACGCTTCCATTAACTGCTCTCACGCGTATCATGAAAGAGCTAAATCACTATGTTCATACCAAAAGAATAACAACTCGCATTACACTCTGATCTTAGGAGGTGTTTGGGATTCCTTATTTTAGCTCCTTATAACTTATAACTTATGGGTTATAAGTTATAAGGTGTTTGGGAAAGCTAAGTTTTGTGAGGGTATATACGTTATACCTTAAATAAGTTATAAGGAGGTAAAATAAGGAATCCCAAACACCCCCTTAACCGGTTTCTTCTTGAAAAACTTTATACAACCACCGACTCATGTCACAATGATGTTCATCACCATTAAGCACCTCACAACCAATCCAACATGCAACATGATACACACATACAAAAAAATGTTTAATTAATACATTAATGTATCAAAAGTTCTCGACCTGAAACCCAACCATAATTATAATTCGGGTTTGTCGAATTAACCCAGCTAACCCTATTTAAACCTTTTAATCCTACTTAACCCAACCCTAATTAGCTTATTTCGGTTTAAGTTGCTTCAAGTTAATCGGGTTCGCCTATTCTACACACCTCATTACAAGTGCACAAACCGGGTATTTTTTAGAAACCGTTCCCGGGTATGGTCAACAAAAGTCAAATTCGTGTCGAGTTGGAACCAACTCCCGGTATAGTAGGGTATTTGAACGGGTTTCCAGGTTTTTTACGGGTTTCGTGGGTCCGTGTTGAGTTTTGATCGGGTAAAGGTGGAACCAGTACCGAATACAAGTACGAGGAGAAACCCAATACCAGGTCGTACTGCAGGTAGGAGTCGCATCCGGGTTGGGTGGTCAGGTTTTGACCAGGTACAGGTCTGAGGAGAAACCCAATATCAGGTCATAACCGTGGGTCAGGTACTAGGGTCGTCCAAACTGCTCTTCGTTTGAACTCGCTCCGAAATTGCTCGCTCGTTTTTTCGCTAGATTGTAAATGAGCCACTCTGCTCGGTTCGGTTTGCAAACGAGCCAAGCGAAGAGCAAAGGTCTGCTCGAGTCGGTTCGGTTCAGCTCGAATATTATTTATTTATTTTATATATAATTATATATGAACATATATATAAATATATAGACAAAACACATAAATATAAGCTTATAATTTTTTTAACCCTTTTAAATTTTTTCCTATTCCGTCAATTTTATAGATTTATTTGTTCATTTCAAGTTTTTTGAAATACTAGAAGTTTGTTTACATGGTCATTTTATCTCACTTCAAACTTACTTTTAATAAAAATTTACAATCTATTACAAGTTTGTCTAAAAACTACTAATTTATTTATAAAATATATAATTTACAACCTTTAAACTTGTTTTTTCATGAAAATTTTAAAAGTGAAAAAAATAAATAAATAATACTCGAAAGCGCTCCATGTTCGATCGAAAACCGCTCGATTCAATTTTGGCTTGGTTCGAATTTCAGCCGTTCTCGATTTGGCTCGACTTGTGAACAACCTTATCAAGTAGAGGTACACAAAAATCCCGAAAAAAAACCCGGAACCGGTTTTTTTAATACCCGAACCCGTATCCGACCCTACACGGATAGGGTATGCATTCGGTACTAAAACCCGAACTGGACCTGATTTCTACCCGGTAATACCCGAAAACCCGAACCGGTTCCATACCCGGAACCGGGTTTTTCCAATACCCGAAACCAGATATTTCAAATACCCGATGTATATCCGAAAAATGCCTTAAAAATACCCAAAAAAGATCCCTAAAAAGTGCAACATTTTAAAAAAATCCAATCTATACCTGATAAATACCCGGAAAAAAGCCCGAAAAAACCCACAAATAGGGTTTTTTCAATACCCGAAAATAGGGTATTCAAATACCCGGTTTTAGAATACCTGGTTCTATACCTGATCCGAACCCGATGCATAGGGTATGGTTTTTAGAGGCGATACCCGGACCCGAACCATACTCGGTTATTACCAATATCTGGTTCTATACCCGAACCCGGGTATTTGAAAAACCCGATTTATGCACCTCTATTATCAGGTACTGACAAGAACCGATTTTGCGTTAGATACACCAAGTCAGGCCCGGAACCGGGTATCTCATTATAACAACATATTAAACAAGGACAAGACCATAGGGGGAAAACCGGGTGGAAACCATCCCATCCATTAATTTCTAAACACACACAAATACTCACTTATACGGTGTACCAATAACACTCAAACCCTAACCCCTAAATACACATCCAATTGATTATTAATTAATAATTTACAATCACTCATTAAACCAGGTATCCATCCGATGCTGAGCTGGCGGCGGCGGTTACCACTATTCAATGCAGCGAGACGTCATTCTCGCCGTTAATGGCTTCTGGTTTCCAATTGCAAATGAATTGGCAACACACTTTATTATCAACTAAACGGAAAACCGGTCCGCCGTTAGGGTTTAGAAACATCGGGAACACATGTTACGTTAACGCCGTTCTTCAGTGCTTGACGTACACGCCACCGCTTGCTAATTACTGTTTACGGCATCAACACTCAGCTTTCTGTATGTATTATTATTATTACTAATTGTGCAAATCAAGTGGTGTAATTATATATACAAGTTTAATTTAATTTGCACGTTAGCTTTCGTCGGTTATTATTAGTTTAACCTAGTTTGTTAAATTACGGTTATTATATGCGAATTGGAGTGTAAGGTTCGAGTTACATACTGATAGTGATAACACATACCAGAAGTACAGAATATGATTCACCTTGTTTGTATTATTTAACCTGATTTTTATCATCACAATTAGAATACGAATTCGAGTACTGGTAACACGTGTTTTCTCCAATTTGAGTGTATGAGTTTACGAGATTTGGTTTGTTCATCTCGTTTAACGTAATTTTTATCAATGTGTTTAGTGGACATGAATTCGAGTCTAAATTTCAAATTTCACACCGATAACGCATATTTACCTTAATTTGAGTGTATGTGTTATTTTTCTACTACTTGTTAATATATGCGTGTTTATGTGTTTATTGTTAGTTTAATCTAATTTGTATAATTACTGCTGTTGGATGCGAATTGGAGTGTTGGTTTCGACTTACATACCGATAACATATATTTTCCCCACCTTCTGAGTTAACCCATACCAGAATTTGATTCAACTTGTTCATATAATCTAACCTAAATTTTATCGTCACAATTAGAATGCGAGTCTAAATTCCGAATTTTTCGCTGATAACATGTGTTTTTACCGTTTTTACCAACTTGAGTGTATGAATTTACGAGTTACTAGATTCAATTTGTTCATCCCGTTTAACCTAATTTTATCACCGTGCTTAGTGGACATGAATTCGAGGCTAAATTTCAATTTTTTACACTGATAACAT
The DNA here is from genome assembly GCF_021521415.1 of Bidens hawaiensis. Classification (NCBI taxonomy): domain Eukaryota; kingdom Viridiplantae; phylum Streptophyta; class Magnoliopsida; order Asterales; family Asteraceae; genus Bidens; species Bidens hawaiensis. Next base: position 32,832 of record NW_027497922.1, on the reverse strand, counting down.
ATATTTGCCTTAATTTTGAGTGTACGTGTTATTCTTCTACTAATTAATTGTTAATATGCGTGTTTATGTGTTTATTGTTAGTATAATCTAATTTGTATATTTACGGTTATTGGATGCGAATTGGAGTGTAAGTTTTGAATTTCATACTGATGACATGTGTTTTTCCTAATTTGAGTGTATGAATCTGTGTTTGAATGAAGATCTATGAGATTTAATTTGTTTTTTAAATTATAACCTAATTTCTATCATGATGCTTAGTGAACATGATTCTGAGTGTAAATTTGAGATTTCACATATTTGTCCTAATTTGAGTGTCGGAATATATGGCTTACGTGATTTGATTTGTTCGTATTGTGTGACTAATTTTTTGTCATTATATTTTTCCTAATCTGAGTGTATGAATGCATGTTTTCTTGAATGATTCACCAGATCTAACTTGTATACATCATTTAGCCTATATTTTATCATCACACTTATTGAACACGGATTCAAGTGTAAATTTTTCAAATTTCACACTGATAACATGCATTTTTCCCAATTTGGGTGTATGAATCTATGCTCACATTAACAGTATACAGTTTTCAATTTGTTCATATCATTGCTACACGCTTGCAGGTGATTCACTACCGCAGCATGACGAGAAGAGTAATTGTCCATTTTGTCTACTGGAAACGAGAATTGCTCATTCTCTTAGCACCAATATACCCCTAGAAACACCTGCCAAGATTATTGGCGGGTTGAAATTATTTGCAGAGCATTTTCGTTTTGGAAGACAAGAAGATGCACATGAATTTCTTAGATATGTCATTGATGCATGTCACACTACATCTCTTCGGTTAAAGAAACTGCAGCAGCAAAAAGGCAAGTTTGTTGGTAATGGTGGAGGTGACGATAGCTTCAGTGGCAGTACTGTAGTTAAGGAAATATTTGGAGGAGCTTTACAGAGCCAGGTTAAGTGTCTTGCTTGTGGCAATGAATCCAATAAGGTCGATGAGATTATGGATATTAGTATAGATATAGTGAATAGTAGTTCTGTAAAAGAAGCTTTTCAGAAGTTTTTTCAACCCGAGAGGTTAGATGGGAATAACAAGTACAAGTGTGAAAGGTAAGCAATAAACATGTCGTTCTTACCGTATTGCTAGACTTGTAACCGAATAAACGATCGTATGCAAACAAATAAACAAATGGAGTTTTTGTTCGTTAAGAAAATGAGTGTGGCTTGTGTCTGTTTAAGTTTGTTCGTTAATAGTATAAACAAATGGTTCATGAACGTAACAAACATAACTGAACATAGATGAACAAACATAACTGAAGGAACACTAATTAAAAAGTAAACATGAACATTAATATGTTGGACCTAAAAATTAACAAAACTAGACTAAATTGTAATTGGTGAATGGTGATATTTTTATTTGATAAAACTAAACTAAGTTGTAACGAGCCTAAATTTTTTAATGAATATGTAAACAAATTAACATAAATGAACGTAAACGAACATACATAAACAAATGTTCAGTTGTTCACGAACAATCAAACATAAATGAACGAATGAGAAGTCACGTGTTTGTTGGTTTAACTAAATGAACAAACGCATTTGTTCATGGTTGTATGTATAATAAATAAACTAACTTTTCACTGAACGGTTCGCAAACGGTTCACTAACGTTCGGTTCGTTTACAGGCCTACGTGTTGCTCACATATACATGTTTATAACTTTATATATCATTAGACATAACTTTATAACCTTGTGGTTTTGTAGTTGTAAAATGCTGGTAGCAGCAAGAAAGCAAATGTCTATTCTTCAAGCACCTAACATTCTTGTAATTCAACTAAAGGTGAGTTTTTATTAATGGGCATGCTATTAAATTATTAATTAGCATCATAATAATTGGTACTAATTAAGCTTTTATGTTGGTTACATAGAGATTTGATGGAATATATGGCAGGAAGATAAACAACGCAATTAGTTTTGAGGAAGTGTTAGTTCTTTCAAACTTCATGTGCAAAACCAGCCAGGTATTATAATTTCTAAAGTTTTAACTATAATTTCAAACTGTTGATTATTAATATTTATCTTATTGGGGAACTATTTCCTAATCCAGTTATTTAACTGCTTGCAGGATCCTCATCCGGAATATAAGCTTTTTGCTACCATTGTGCATTCTGGCGGTTCACCTGATTCAGGACACTATTATGCTTACATCAAGGTATATGGTTTGCTATAATTCCTCTAAATTGTAAACGAACTAAATGAACACAAATGGGGCTTGTTTGTTTATTTAACTTAATTAATTAACTATTAGGCGAATGAACATGAATACTCAAACGAATGGATATTCTTGTTCATGTCCGTTAGTTGAAAAAACATAAACTTAGGCTCGCTCGTGTTTGTTTATGTGCGTTCGTTAATATTCTAACCGAACATAAACAAATACAAATGAACATAGTCAAGCACAAACGGACATAAATGAATGAACCTAAATGGATACCTACTAAAACTAAATGTATTCCCAAAGTAAAGTCTAAAATACTATGATCATTAAATTTAATATTTAAAAAGTAAACAAATATATATATTAAGGATTTAAGGGTCTTTAAAATGAATATTAACATAAATATTAGTGATAAATAAATTTGAATGAATATTTAAACAAATGTAAACAAACGGACGTAAATTAACGGATATAAATGAACGTGACTAACAAACATAAATAAAACGGACATAAACGAACGTTCATGAACGTAGATGAATGAACGGGGCATGTGCTCATGTTCATTCGTTAAATTAAATGAACAAAAAATTATGTTCGTTTGGTTTCCTGAATGTTCGGTTCATTTACAGGCATACGATTATCTTTTTATTTCTAATATTGGTTTCAAACATGCATACAGGATGCAATTGGTCGTTGGTATTGCTGCAACGATTCTAAGGTTTCTGTTTCAAGCTTAGAAGAAGTTTTCTCTGAAAACGTTTACATCCTTTTCTTCATTCGTACCAAACAAAGGCCCATTTTACCTAACAAAGGTTTATCCACTAATGGAACAAATTCACATAATAGCTATGGAAAGGATACCTCAAAAGTTCCAAAGTCTAGTCAACAAAAGTCAACAGACTCACAACAACCGAAGGTTGATCCTGACGCATTATCTAAAGTTGGAAAATATCTTTATATTCCTCAAAAGAAGCCAGTTAGTTTTGGATTTTTAGGTCCCAAAAAGTCCTCTAATATCATTACTCATAATAAAGAGAACAATGATAATAATGGTGATGCAAATGTCTTGGATTCTAAGAAGACAAATGATAAAAAGATTCCATTGTTGGAGGACAAAAATGGATCAAGCCTAAATAAACATGTTTCCAATGGGAATGTGGAGATTCATAGGAACGGAGATGAGTTAGTTGCAAACGGGAGTAAGAACAATGTTACAAGAAATGGAACAGGGGCTAGCCAAAATAAACATGCTGCAAATGTGAATGTAGAGATTCATTCGAATGGAGATGCGTTAGTTGCAAATGGATGTAAGAACAATGTTACAACAAATGAAACAGAAACAGGTAATGACATTGCTAAAACCCTCTCTGATGAGTCAGACTCTCAGAGGAAACATGAAGATCAACCGTCATTATCAAAACATGAAGAACTTACAGAAAGGTGTGTTCTTTTCATTTTAATTAATGCTTCACTTATTTATCATTTTTGGATACAGTTTACATTTTATAGTTAGTGCTGATAAATATGCAGTTGGATAGTTAGACTGCAAATCTAGGTCTATGATTTGATTGTGTTAACCAATAGAAATTAGTAATAGTCCAAAAAGGAAATGAAACAAACGAGGGTACAACAGGATAGCAAACATGCATATGTAATTATGTAAACCCGTAAGGGAGCAACTAATCATTGAATTAAGTTTTACCTGAAGAGATTTTTTTTTTCTCTTATTTTAGTAATTGCATCAGTATGACACTATACATTTATATAGGTGGTTAAGGAACACGAACAGAACATGTTTGTGTTTGTCCGTTTAACTTTTACCGAACAAGCAATCAGACATGGACAATTAAACGAACAGATTTTTTTGTTCGTGTTCGTTTGTTAAGAAAATGAGCATGTATGTGTTCATTTATGTTTGTTTGTTAACAAGTATAAACGAACAGTTCATGAACGTAAAAGAATGAACATGACTGAATATAGATAAACAAACATAATTGAGCTAAAATGTTATTTAAACTAGAGCAAATTGTAATGGACATAAACGGTTTAAATGTGTGTATTAACAAACGCAAACGGACTAAGTTAAAAAACATACTATTGAACATAAGTGAACGTAAACAAACGAGCATAAACGAATGAACGAACATTCACGAAATTAATGAGTGTGCGATACATGTATTCATGCTCTTTCTTTTAACCGAATGAACAAAAACTTTTGTTCATGTTTGTTCGTTTATTAAATAAACGAACTGAATGCTGAATGGTTACTCGTTTATAGTTATGGAAAACCATTTTTAGTTCACGTCTCTTTTATTTTTGTGTAACGGTTTATTATGTTTGAATTCTTATAATTTTTATGGATTTTATTTGGTCATGCATCAGCCTTAAGAAAGAAGCTTATGTTTTTTTGAGAAGCTGTGGTTATTCAGACGAGGTTGCAAGTTTCATGCGTGCCAAGAAACTGAGCACACAAGATGAATGCAATAATGGATTACAGAAGAAAGAACTTAAGTAAGTCTTACTTTCGTACAATTATTTTACTCACGAGTTAGATGTGCAAGTTAAGTTTATATCTTCGTAAATTTGTCCTTTTAACATTTAGTTGTGATTACATGCAATTCCATATATCCTTATTATATAATATAATGGATTTCATGCGAACGTTTATTATTATTCGAAACTTACATGACCACGATATGCAGGAGGAAAATGATAGACGATGCCAAGGCGTCACTTATTCCCCAAATTCCTGGTTCGTTGAAAGCTGAACTCGTCAAACGCATCAGATTTCATATCAGTCAATGATACTAAGGGCTGCATGGTATCTTTATATTTTATAAATTTCACTGAGTTAATTACCCCAATCTTTGAATAAGTCTTGAGTCGTTTAACTGTTTTGCAGACTACAAAGGTGTGGGGGGAGGTAGATACGAGACATCACGTCAGCATCTGTATGTATTTTAACGAGGCATATGGGCGTGAAAACACAAAGACGGATTCTCCAAGCTAAATTTTGTTTCGTTTTTAGTATTTGTATGGAAGGTTTTTATTATTGTTTCGAAAGTAACCGGTGAAGAAGAGAGAGAAGGCTGGTGAGCAAAGAGTTCATTAGTAACGGTATTAGATACATATAACATATACATATACTGTTATACAAATATTCTTTTTGTAAAGTATACAACCCTTTTTGACTGTTTTTGTTGGGACTAAAGTTTGGTTGGGTATGCAAATCTTTAGATTATATAATTTCTATATCGGTCACGTATAGAGGTGTTCATTCAAACCGGTTCCTGGAACCGAACCGGTGGACCCGAACCGGAACCGAACCGGTTCCTACCCGTTTTTTGTAGGAACCGGACCCTATCTGATTCAACCCGATGATCCGTGACCGGTTCTTGCATTTCTGAGTGGGGGCGGGTAGGAACCGGAACCGGTTCTGGAACCGAACCATCCGGAACCGGTTCCTAACCGGTTCTAGCCGTTGGATCGAATATAGCCGTTGGAAATCGTTTTTTTGGCCGTTTTTTTGACCGTTGGGGTCAAAAATAGCCGTTTTTTGGCTCCCCCAAGCATCCCACTACTAGTATAAATAGGTATTTGGTGTCATGGGTTCATCACAACACTCAAAACGCAAACCCGAAAGCAAAAAAATACAAAAAAACGCTATTACAACGTTTTGAGTTCTCTAATCTCTTGTTTTCTCTTCTTCTATATTCATATCTGTTGTTATGGCTGCCTCACAATCATCGGTTGGTCAAGGTTCCAACGCCGAACCAAGTTTCGTTCGTATTGTACCTCATAATCGTAATCAAGAGATTTGGTGCAATTGGGATTTGGTTGAATTGAGTGACCATTCATTGAAGGCTCGGTGCAAGTTTTGTGGGATTTATTTAAACCCACTTTCGAATTCAAATTTGAAGAAACACATCGAAAAACCGTATTGCAAGGCGTTGAAAAAGAACGTCGATTCGCAACAAACGCAAATGGATAATGAAGGCGGAATATTTACATACCAAATTGATCGAGTTCAAGATCGTATGGCGAAGTTTGTGATTCAAGAAGCTTTGCCGTTTAGCCACTTCGACAACCCTCGCTTAACCGCCATGATTCGAGATACGCTTCAACCACAATACACTCACGTAAGTCGTCATACTCTTAAACGTTATTGTTTAAAATTGTGGAAGAAGGCCAAAGAGGTACTAATTGCATATTTTGAAAATATAAATACGGGAATAAACTTAACTAGTGATGTTTGGTCGGCTCCACATGGTCTACCCGAATCTTATCTTTGTATCACCGCTCATTGGGTAGACCCGTCATCGTGGGAAATGATGAAACGCACCATTGCTTTCGAACTCTTTGAGTATCCACATACGGGAGATAATTTGTTTGAAACTTTAGATTATGTTATAAAAACTTATAAACTAGAAAATAAAATATTTTCAATGGCATTTGATAACGCGTCGAATAATACATCGGCGGTTGATAAATTAAAATTAAAATATACGCCGATTTGCAATGGTGTATTTTTTCACTCAAGGTGTGTTGCACATATCATTAATTTAATCGTGCAAGACGGACTTGCTTCGGATGAGGTTACATCGGTTTATAAACGATTTTAGACTAATGATATATGAAGTTTTTAAGAAAAGTAAAAAAAGACAAATGGAATATAGAAAATTTTGTAAAGATACGGGAAGAAAAGCTTTGGGAGCTAATTGGGATGTACCTCATCGATGGAATTCCACTTGCATAATGTTTCAAAGTGCTTTGAAACAAAGAGAAACTTTACAAATGTTTCATTCTAGTCTTGCCGAGAATGATTTGGCAATCCCCTTTTCAAATGAGAAATGGGAAATTATCAATGACTTATCGACTTTTCTTGAAGTTTTTAAAACATCAACTAGGAAACTATCGGGAACGTATTATCCGACAAGTCCCTTGGTTCTTTCGGAGTTATTTTTAATCGTTAACAATCTTAAAGAATTTGAAAATAAAAGTCCAATGTTTTCAAACATCATATTACCAATGAAGTTTAAATTAAAAAAATACTTTCTTGAATTGCCACAGGTTTTTACTTGCGCCGCCGCTTTAAACCCAATGTTAAATGTTACGGGGGTTGAATGTGTGATAGACGAAATTTTTTCAGCCTTAGATATGCATGAAGTTGATCCAAACTTTTCAACAGAGGCAAAAAATGATTTTAACTTGAATTTTAAATTTATGTATGACTTTTATTTAAATAAATATGGGTCAAACATACGCATGCCTATGCCGGGGGGTCTTCATCAAGTTCAAGTGCTACTAGAGTACGAGATCCCATGATTAGCCTTATGAACACCGTTCGCAACGTAACGGCTAAAAAACAAAGGGGTAACACCCCTTCAAGCGAACTAGGAAGGTATAGTGCAAATGATTACTCTACCGGTTTATCCGAAGAGGAATATGGCACTTTTGATGTTTTGGCTTGGTGGAAGGTAAAGAAAACCGAGTTTCCGATTCTTGCCACCATGGCCCGTGATTTACTAACCATCCAAGCTTCTACGGTAGCTTCGGAATCCGCTTTTTCTCTTAGTGGCAGGGTAATATCGGTGAGAAGAACAAGACTAAATTCGGAGTCGGTGGAGATGTGCATTTGCTTAAAGGATCACTTGGACTCAATCGATCGTATTCAACACGTAACCACTCTCGAAGATGAAACACCACTTGATGTTCGAGTGCACGACGAACAAGAAGGCATTTCTACAAGTAATTCCGAGGAAGAAGTCGCCGCTCAATAATTACGACGAACAAGAAGGCTTTTCTAGAAATAATATGTCACAACTTTATATTTATAAGTTTAATGTTTTGTTAGTTTGTTTTTGAAGATTTTAAAACATGTAACCTTTTTTTTTTGAACTTCTTAAAGTAAATAAAATGAATTTTATGTTAATTGTTTTGTTTATTTTTCATGCTATACAAATACGAATCGTAGTTTAGAATCCAAATCGCAAACGAAAAACGAAAAAAAAATAAAAATTTTTACACCGTAACCGGTTGGAACCGGTTACGGTACAGGAACCGGTTTAGGAACCGGTAAGAACCGGTTCCATAGGTTAGGGGTCCGAGGGTGGGAGAACCGGTTCGGTTCCCTAACCGGTTCGAGCCTGGAACCGGTTTATAAGGGAGTTTTGAATATAGGAACCGGTTAGGAACCGGATCCGGTTCCTAGTCCCAAACCGTTTTGAACATCTCTAGTCACGTATAGTATCTTCTTTTACCCGTGTATGTGAGTTTCTTGTCGTGAGTTAAAAACATTGTGTATCACGATTCGCATGTAGTTAATGCATACGTTAAAACCGGCCTCGAGGCAAAAACCTCACATGTTACAATCTCGACTCGCAATATACGTGGAAATAAATATGTTTTACTGATACAATGATACTCTATCAAAATTTTCTGTCCTTAAACAAAATAGTCTAATTATTATATTGTCATTTTTTTGTGTACGATGTGAGAAAACGTGACACGCAAGTTACACTGGATTTGCCTACGTTGGAGATAGTCTTATAGGTTTAACACCAATATAAGATTAAGGAAACATTAAACATATGAAAACACAAATTTGCTATTGAAGTTTATAAGTTGTAATAATCTTATAAAAAATTAGAGAGAAACAACTGTTTTATGTACATAATTGTATCCATCTTAAAATATGTAAAGTCAAGTAAACTAATAAATATCTTTCTTTATTATATCTACCCTATTTCCTAACCGTACTTTTAATACTATTTTTGTAGTAACACAATACTTTAAGCTAAACTCCAATTTAACACCTAACCCCCTTATGTTTCAACAATATACCCTTAAACCCCTTCCACAACGACCGCCTTTTCTTCTGCGACCATCCTCTGGCGTGACAACCATGCGCCTTACTACTCCTCTTCACCGTCAACCCCCGCACTTCTGGCGGCCGGTACATCCGGATCAACGGCCACTTTATCCCCTTGAAAAACGGGTGCTGCTTAATATCAGTCACACCCCTGGAGAATCCTAGCCTTTCCCTCGGATCTTTCACCAACAACTTTTCAATCAAGTCCTTAACTTGCCCCATTCCTCTCCCATCCATTTCATTAAAATTAACTTTCATCGACGTTATATTACGCAGCGTTGACTCTTTACTCCCTCCTCGAAACGGCGTCCTTCCATGTAACAACTCGTAAATCAACACCCCGAACGCCCACCAATCCACCCCACTCCCATGCCCGTCTCCCGCGATCACCTCCGGCGCCAAATACTCGTGGGTCCCCACACACGACTTCGAAAACGCCATCTTCGGCTCCGCGAAAAATTCCGTCACCGTCTCCGTTTTTTCCTCCGCACGTTTCCCGAGAAACCCTAACCGAAACCGAATCCGCCGGTTTTTCTGAACCTCCCGAACGCGCCGATCCACTTTCGAAACAACGTCCGATTCAAAGCACAAATCAAAATCAGACAGCATAATATGCCCGTCTCCACGGATTAAAATGTTTTCCGGTTTTAGATCCCTGTACACGACACCAATAGAGTGCAAATACTCTAACGCCACCAGAACCTCAGCCGCGTAAAACCTAGCCTGGTCTATCCCAAACCTGTAGTCCACTTGCTTCCTCATCAACGAATGGAGATCACCATTCGGACAGTAATCGATGAGGAAGCAAGTATAATGCGATGCTTGTATATGCGCATAAAGCGTAGGTACAAACGGGTGGTCCAGCGCGGATAATATCCGCGCTTCCGTTTGCACCTGCAGCAAAAGCTTCTTTTTGCATGCCAGCATATTATTGTCAACCACTTTAAGCGCAAAACTCACGTGATCATTATCACGTAGTTTGCATAGAAACACTCGTCCAAGGTTTCCGGACCCGAGGTTGCGGATCAGTTTAAAATGACTAAGGTGGAGAGTGCGGTCCGGGGAGAGGTTTGTGGCGGTCCGGATGGCGGACCAGTTCGGGTTGGATTTGGAGTGCGGGTGGGGGTTTTGGTTGGGGATTTGGGTTGAGGAGGTGGAAATGCGGGTGGATTCGGTGAAGCTGAGGGAGGCGAGGCTCGAACGGGCGCTGGTGGTGGAGATGGAGGTGGTGGTGGTGAAGCTGAGGTCGAGGTCGGAGTCGAGGTGGTTGAGGGTGGTGTGGTGGTCGTCTTCCATGGTTGTGGGTGAGATATGATATGGTGGTGGAGGTGTTATATATAGGAATCTTGAAAATGGTGGATTAAATTTAAATTTAAATAATAATAATAATAATAACAATGGGTGAAAATGACCAAAATGTTTTTTAGAGCTTTCTCAATTCATCATTTAAAAATTACGTGAATGTGGTTCTTTATTTTTCAGAGATGGATGTGAGTGAATGAGAGAATATTTTTTATTGTTTATAAGTAAATTTGGAGAAATATTGTTCATTCTATGTACTTCCTCCATCCCTAAATGTTATGATTTGAAAAGCATAAAGTTTAAAGTAAATTGAATGATTATTATTTTTGCTTATTAAACTAAAATAATACCCTTGAAAATTGGATCCATAAATGCTGTTTATTAATGCTAGTTGTGTATGTTTAATGGTAAACTTGAAAATTGAATAATAATTTTGAAATTGTACATTTGTAATAGAACAAATAAAAAAGAAAATATAGACATTTTTAATGTGACGGATCAAGTAATTTTTTTTGTGTTTTTTTAAACGGTTGTGAGCGGAGAGAGAAAGTTAATGATAAAAGTATAAAAATGTATTTTTTAATTAAAAATGAAAACTAAAAAGACGATTTCAGTATAATTGTAGATATTAAGATGAAGAATGGATTAAGAATGCCCTTAACGGGTCAAACAAACAACATGTATATTTGATAAGTTTTTCCTCCTAATGTTAATTTTACTTGGCATCTCACACAACTTTTAATCGTTGGTTAATATTTTCTATCAACAAAATTTTGTTATGCTCTATAAAAACTTTTTTGAAAGCTAAAAAACGTCTTATTAGTCATAAAAATCTCAGCGAAAAAAAAATCTCTTCATAAGATAAAAAGAATATAGTAAGAAGCAAAAAATATCTTGTTGAGTGCCTAAAATATCTCGTCAGCTCTAACAGTTTTTAAAAGAAAAACTATTGTTTCAACAATTGTATGACATGTGAAATAATTTTATTGGTTGAAAATCTCGACGGCTAACAATTAAAAAGTGTACTAGTTAATAAGGTTGAGACTGAACATTATGGATTTAACCGATCAAATGAACATTTTATTGACTCATTAGATAGATAGATAGATAGATATTTTGGTTATTTTATCTTTGTACGGTTGTATATTAGAGTAGGAGTAATATTTTTTTATTAAAATTTAATAAAAAGAAAAAAAAACTTATGCAGGTAACATCATGTGGAGGTGTGGTTGACTTTCACTGTATATGCAGATGGTGTTTGGTTGACTTTGTGGAAGATGTGGTAACCACGTAGTTACGTTGGAACTTGATATTTCAGTTGTGTTTATCTATTATACTAGACGAGTGTCCGCGTGATGCAGCGGGTCTTTGAACGCGAACTCTATTAATCACCTAACAATTATGAGTGTTTATGGTTCGGTTTAAAAACTTGAAACCGTTTAAACTGGTCATCGGCTTGGTTTCACGGTTGGGTTGTTTACTTTCAGTCGTTTTTTTTTTTACTTTCTTTATCCTTTCAAGTATCATATTTTGACTTAGTTGGAATTGATGATACAGTTATATTAATAATCATTTTAAGCAAATTTTATTATCAAAGCTTAAACTCTTAAACCAAACCAGAACCAGACCGTTAATAACAGTTTGGTTTCAATTTTTAATAGTTTAGTTTTCGTTTAAAAACAATCAAAACCGGCATTGAACACCCCTACGTAACATATTAATTTTTTTCAATTGAAAAAATTATAATAATATTGTATACAAATTAAAGAGAATAAAATACTCGTTTTTATGTTGCAATAATTTTACAAAAAAATTAACGTATGAAAAACTTATTGTCGTTTAAAAATTGTGGGTGAGAAGTTGGTTTAAAGTTGAAACTAAAAACATGATATGGTTAAAGATGAGGGGACAAACTTATAAGTTGAGTGAATTGTGTTTAAAAGACAAATTTACCCTTAATTACACATATACTTCATGCTTTAAGTGTTGTAAATTACTTAAAAATGAGTGTCTTAATTTGTCCTTTTTTGATGTATTATATATAGTATAGATTATTTTTATATTATTATTATTATTATTATTATTATTATTATAATATAATATTATAATTGTTGTTATTGGTGAATGATACCTAAAGTGACCTTCAATTTAGCCCAATTGGAACCGACCACCCTCCTTCGCATTAATGAGATTAAATCATATTAATTTAAATTATAATAAAAAGATTTATTATTATTATTATTATTAATTATATTTTAAAAAACCCTTTAGTACAACAATCACACTTGTTAAGTTTCTATTGCACACTACCAAGTTTTAAATTTAAGTTCAACCTTTTGGTTTTATACGTAGCAAAACATGATCTTAATGTCACATGAGACCATATAAGTGGTCTGAAGAAACGTGGATCGACTCACTGGTAGACGATCTACTTTCCTCATGTGTGATTATGCTATTTCACCGATGGTTCTCTTGGATCTGGGTTCTTCCACCTACAAAATGAGCAGCACCGTAAACTTACCCCTCAGAAAGGGACAGAGGGGTCCTCTTTGGGGTAACCCTCCGGTGTGAGAATAAGTATTTATGGGAGAAGATAATAATATCAGAGTAAGGAATTTGGGGTGTATTGCTTAATAGCTGAATACTCTGTAACTGTATGTAATTGGATGTGACTGTGTTATATTGGATGTCTCTCCTTGTGGAGTTGATGCTGTATTTATAGTGCTAGGGTTTCCAATGATTGGGCTCAGACCCAATTAGGGCTTTGTTGGCCTCTTCCAGTTGCTTTGCGCCACGTGTACTTTGGGACACCTGGTGCTTTTTCATTGGTTATAATCACGTGGTAGCACATGGGTTTTGCTGAGTTGTCCACCTTTTATTGGCAGCTGTCAACATCAGCATATTCTTATTCCTTAAAAAGATACCTTCTGGAAGGTTGTCTGACGTGCACAATTAAGGTTGCCCTAATCCTGATTTGGATAAGGACGAGGTTGATTATGTGCATGTGTGATATGCGCCTATCCTGAGGATGCGCGAGGTCTTCTCTTTATTCTCACGCGCAGATGTTTCATGCGCAAATGTGATATGCACGAGCATGTGATATGCGCCGCGCGCGGATGCGCCACGCGCATATGTGATGCGTGAGCATATGTGATGCGTGAGCATCTGTGGTGCCTGAGCATATGTGATGCCTGAGCATGTGATGCATGAGCATATGTGATATGCGTGAGCATATGTGATATGCGCCATGCGCCTTCATGAAGTCTTGATTTCAAGCCTCTTGTCTATATCTTGTGGGTTGACCCGCCTCGCTCGGTGTTGATGCGGGTACATACCTCTTCAAGCCCCCCCAGTCTAATGTGTGTCTTGTCTCGCGCGAGCGGGGTAAGATAGATGTTAGACTTAATAGTTTGCTCTTTTGGTAGGGGTTTGTCTTTTTCTTCTTATTATTCCTCGTTGCGCGAAATTCTATCCTCTTGGTTGAAAACGAATCGTCCCTGAACGTGGTTGGTTGTTGCTGACATGCGTCAGTGATGGAGACGTGTCAGACCTTTCGTGTGCTCGAGGTGCTACAGTTGCCTTTCGTGTCCTCTCACATAGTGTCAGGGACACGTGTCGCGCTCGCGTTGGTCCGTTCCTGCGAGTGGTGGAGCGTGAACTTTGGCAACAGCTGTAGTTTCTTTTCGTGTCCCCTCACACAGTGTCAGGGACACGTGTCGCGCTCGCGTTGGCTTACACCTGCGAGTGGGGGCTCGTGACATCCGATCAGCACCAATATTTCTCTCTCCTGGGCCTATAAAAGCCAGCCCTTAAGAGTTTTTATTCTTCATCTTCTTGTTTATTATTCAGAGCTCTTTTCTTTCTTTGTATTCCGATTACCTTTGTTCTGCTTCCAGATCTCTGTTCTTCAGATCATCCTTTGTCCGTTTTACAGTTGTATGTCTGATAGCTCAAACAACACAACCTCCCCCATCAATCGCCGTGTTAAATCGTTAGTGATGTCGACGTTGAAGAAGACCGGCAAGGGGAAGAGGGCTGCTGAGGCCTCATCGGAGGAGGTAGGGAGGACCAAGGCCGTGAAGAAGTGGAATGAAATCCCCTGCAAACTGAGGCAGGCCGATCTTGACAGCCTTATCGCCTCTCAGGGTTTTCTCCCTGTGTTTGGCTGCATGTTGCCTGGGGCCGGGCAAACGGCGGCGGACCCGCCTACCGGCTATATTTCCCTTTACTGCCATTTTTTCACCCACTGCAACCTTCGTCTTCCGATGACAAGGTTTGTGGGTGCGGTGCTTAAGTTTTATGGGATTCATATATCCCAAGTCCATCCGTTTGGACTCGTGCGCATGACTCATTTTGAGTTCATGTGCAAATCTCAGCGCGAGGAGCCCACCCCTCGGCGCTTTCAGTTTTTTTACAACCCCAAGATCCAAGATTCTTGCTTCTCATTTATTCCTCGCAGTCAGAAGGTGAAGTGCTCCACTGTTTCATTCAAGAGCCTTCATGACTGGTCTGAGAGGTTTTTTTACATCAGGGCTGGTGTGATCCCCATCCGCATGACCATGCGCGCGATCTCTTCTGCGCCTGCGGATGTGGGTGTCGTCAAGAACCCAACTGGCGCCTGGGTTAAAAAGTTGACCGCCGAACCATCCCCCGCCAAGAAAATTTGCGAGGAGGCGCTGGTGGGGGTTGGTATGAGCAGGAGGTGGGCTGACAGCGCGACTGAGCCCGTGATCCAAGTTGACGGCTTGTGTAAGTTAATCTCATTGCATTACTTCTGCGCGAATACTTATCTTTTTGCTGATATCATTTGACTTGTTTTTGTGCAGTCAGCAAGGAGTATGTCCACGCCGCCTATGATGAGCATATGGAGGGTGGCTCCGTCGCGCTGGGCGCTGGGGAGGTTGGCTTCCCCGATCGCTTGGATGACATGTTCATCCCTGTTGATCTGGGATTTGTCTTCGACAGCGATGCGCCTGGTAAGCCTTTGTACTTATGCATTTTCCTTTATAATACCAAATTTTGCTAACACTTCTGTTGCGTGTATTGTAGATGCGCTCGAAAACTACGAGCTGGAGCTCGCGGAAGAGGAGGAGGAGGAGGAGGCGCCCCAACTAAAGCGTAAAGCTAAGGGGAAAACTGGCGCAGGGGCCAGTAAGAAACAGAAGAAAGATGTTGCCCCTGTTGCTAAGGATCCTCCTACTCAGGCGGGGGGATTTGAGAAAATCCAGGAATTTCCTCCCAAGTTTTCCTTGTCTTCCCTGCCTCAAAAAGTGGGCAGACCTCCTGTCCACACGAAGTATGGTGCTACTACCTCCTCCCTTCACGCGGTGGAAAAGGGAAGCGGCGTTGCGCCTTCGACAGGTATACTTTGCTTATCCTTTGCTTATCTTTTACTGTTCTTTAAGCGCGATTCTGATAGAATTACTGATGAATCTTTGCTTACTCAAATGTTTGTAGAGCCGGCGACCTTGGTGGATCAACCTCAAGCGCCACAAGATGCCGAGGCTGCGCCGGAGGTCCCTTCGAAGTCCCCCGTTTTACCCTCAAAAAAGGGTAGAATGGACTTCATGGCGATGTTTGCCTCGCGAACGGAGTTGCGCCAAGGTATGTATTGCGCATTTATTTTCTGACTTTTTGTTTTAGATCAAGTCATGAACACTTCTTTTTTTTTTTTTTTGATTTTTTCATAGGAGTCGTTGCTGGCGTACAAGCTGCTGGCGGCACTCCTGTCGCTGGTGCCAGCGCCGCTGCTTCTGCTCCTGCTCCTGCAAGTGCTGAATCTCCCCTCATTGGGATTACTAAGGAGCAGGAGGCCGTTTTGCGCGCCGACCTGGCGGCGTCGAGACCTCCCTCACCTCCTCCTGCGCACAGCCCTCCTCGCGAGACCGATTTTGGCTCTAGGTCGCAGGAGAAAAGGCCTGTTTCCGAGGAGGATGAGGAGTTTGAAGTTGAAGACTCCGACCGCGGTCGCGCCAGTCCTGCAGCGCCACGAGGCTTCGCGGCGGAGCCTTCTCGTGGGGCTGGCGCTGACTTTTCTGATTCATCCCCGCAGGTATAGGTTCTTTTTTGCTCCGCTGCGCGGACTTCCATCTTAATGTTTTGATGACTTAGATAATTACTTTGTTTTTGCAGGAAGCCGATCACATTTACCGCTCGAGATGGAATATTACTGAAGACAGCACATTTCAGTCCATGGGTGTGTGTGCGGAATTCTGGGCTCATGCTGTGCCTCCATCTGAAAGGAGGTTCCAGGAGGACCGCGCTCGCGACGACTTGCTCAACGATCATCTGTTTGCTGGGTTGGCCTTCTTTGCTGCCTCCCAAGAGCTTCGCTATGATTACGTAAAGGTACGTGATGCTCTTGCTGAAGCCAAGCAAGAGGCTAAGGTGTCTGCTTGGCATCTTTCTGATGCTCGAGAGAGAGCTGAGAAGCTCCAAGCAGAGCTCAGTGAGAACAGAGCAAGTGCCAACAGCGCCTTCGTGAAGCGCGGGCATGAGCTTCAGGCTGCGCGGGAGAAGCTACAGGCGGCGGAGGCGGACGCGACCAAGTACGCGCGCAGAGCGCGCGACTTGGAGCTGGAGGCGGAGGCGCGTGACCAAGCTCTTGTCCAGTCTATAACTGAAAAATCATCACTGGAGAGTGAGGTTGCGCGTCTAAAGAAGGAGCTGGCGGCCGCGCAGGCCGATAAAGATGAAACCTTGGCAACGGCAGCGTCTAGCCAGGAAGCACTTGATGCTGTGCGGGCGGAAAAGGAAGAAGCCTTGGCGGCAGCAGCGTCCGACAAAGAGGAGCTGAAAAAGACTAAGGAAACTGTTGAGTTGTTAAACTCTCAAGTTCCTGCCCTCGAGACGTCTGTTGCTTCCCTCGCGCAGGATCGCCAATGGCTAATCTCACAGGGCATGACTCGTTGCGCTTACGCGATGAAATACTCAGACGAGTTCCAGGCCCTTGTGATGGATTGCAACGCTGCCGCGCGCTTGGTGGGTCGAGCTGAAGGGTTTACGGATGGCTATGAATATGGCATGTTGAAGAAGAACCCATCCGAGTACCCTTATCAGAGCGACGTTGCCTGCGCGGACATGGCCGCGATGGGGGAGAAGTATATGAATACTCCCATTCCCATCCTTGCGCAGGTATTTTAACCTTAATGAGATTACCTTGACTTATTTTCTAAGTCTTTTTGTACTCATATTTTTCCTTATGATTTGCAGATATCCGCGCTTGCTGACCAGCCCGATCTCGTCGCGCTAAAGAAATTACTTGACGAGTGCGAAGGGGCTGGCGGCGGCGATGATGGCGCGGGGAATGCTGGCGTTGCTAGCGGCTCTGGCGTGGCCAAAGGATCCGCTCCTGACACTACTGTGATAGAAGACTCCATTCAAGATGAACAACTTGACTATGGTCAGTTTGGAGATGACGAGGAGCAGGCTGCGCCAGATGCTGAGGGCGGTGATGAGGATGATGAAGAGGCTGATGTCAACGTGGAGACTTGAGAAGCCCTTCATGTTTTTTATTTTTATTTGTAGTTTGTATCTCATCTTGTAAACTTGTAAATTTCAATGCTTTGGAATGAAATGTTGTTTTTCCCTTCTTCGCATCTTGCGCATTCCCCATTCATCTCTTTATATTGAATGCTTGCTTGTTGAATATAAGATATGCTTGCACGTTGAAATAAGAACAAGGTTGTAAGGAAATTATTATACTTAATCCTTGTCATATTGTAAGTGATTTCGCCATATCTTGATTATGTTGACACGTGTCTTGGCGTTTCCATTATTCCTCTTTTGCGCGACGTTATCGCGCATTATGGAATTATGAGTTTTTTTAGCCTTTACGTGTCAATGTGTTACTCAGATATCCATTACAATTTTATGCGCGACCTCGACCTGAGACCTTAACAACTATGTTTTGGCATTTGCTTTGCCTTAGTTGTGTTTAGGTATTTTTTTGGTCAGGCTGCGCAGCATGTAGGATGGATGTTGTTAGTTATTTGAGCTAAGGCTCACATTATTGGGCTAAGGCCCTGAGCTAAGGCTCATAATTTTGGGCTAAGGCCCTGACGTTTTAGAGTTAAGACTCGTTAACGCGTTTGCGCATGTATGTTTTACTTCGTTTTATTTTGTTTTGATGTCAATACAATGTTGTCATATTGCTCAAAATTAATAAAGGGAAGTGTGAAACATGTATGCAAAGGGTAATAGAATCCACAATAAATGAAGATAACGCGTATCATTATTCATAATGGCTTAAAAAGCCTTGATTACAAACTTGACATTTTTTACATGAAACATTTTCTAAGCTGTGCCGCGTTCCATGCGCGCGGTATCTTCTTTCCATTCAAATCTTTTAAGGCGTATGCGCCTTTTCCCAATTCTTCCAAGACTTGATAAGGTCCCTCCCAATTGGGGGACATTTTTCCCGGGGGTATCGCGCGGCTAGCTTCATTGTTTCGAAGGACAAAATCATTTTTCTTGAAGTGGCACTCTTTCACGCGCTGGTTGTAATATTTTTCCAGTTTTTTCTTGTATTTGGCTTCACTGATGATAGCCGCCTCTCTGCGCCCTTCAAGTAAGTTGAGATCCAACCTTCTTTCGCGCTCGTTATCAATCTTGCTCATCATGAGTACTCTATGGGTTGGGCATCCAATTTCTGCTGGAATCATTGCCTCTGTTCCATAGGTTAGGCTGAACGGGGATTCGCTATTGCTAGTTTTGCTTAATGTCCTGTGTGCCCACAGGACATTAGGTAGCTCTTCGACCCAAGAATGGGATTCTCCCTCTAACCTTTTCTTCAGCCCATTCAGCAAGCTTTGGTTAGCGCGTTCCACTTGGCCATTCCCCTGAGGGTGATAAACTGAAGTGAAAATTTGGTTGATGCACAATTCCTTGAGCCAGCTGGATATCTTCTTGTCAGTGAATTGCTTGCCATTATCGCTCACAATTTCCATGGGCAAGCCAAAACGGCATATGATGTGGCTCCATATAAACTGCTTCATCGCTTCGGCTGTGATTTTTGCTAGTGGCTTGGCTTCAACCCATTTTGTGAAATAGTCTACTGCCACTACCAAAAAATTTACTCGCCCTTGCGCTTGCGGAAGGGGACCCACAATGTCGATTGCCCATTTGTGGAAAGGCCATGCAGAGGTCACTGGAATCAAGTTGTTCTTTGGCCGCATGGTGTTTGGCGCATAGCTCTGACATGCTTTGCATTTTTGGATCTCTTTTAGAGCGTCCAAGTACATGCCTGGCCAATAGTAACCTGCGCTCATTGCCTTGGCAACCACCATGCGCGGGCCAGCATGTATTCCACAGATTCCTTCGTGTATCTCTCTGATCACATAACTTGCTTCCTCAGCATCTAGGCATTTCATGAGCGGCCCAAGATAAGAGCGTCGATATAATGTGCCATCAAGGAGCTCATAGTTCTGCGACTTGTGTCTTATCTTACTCGCCTGTGCGCGATCATCTGGTACCTTTCCCTCCTTCAAGAATTCCATTATTGGAGTTATCCATGATGAAGGGGTTGTATGAGTTACAAGGACAGACTTCGCTACCACCGACGGGTTGCTCATTACTTCTACCCTGACATCTTTGCCAAAGTGATCAAAACTGGTTGATGCCATCTTACTCAGCGCGTCTGCAGATTTGTTTTCACTGCGCGGAATATGAATGATTCTGAAGCAGTCAAATTGCTCGATGAGCTTTTTCGCCTGCTCTAGATATAGAGGCATGGTGTTTTCCTTGGCATCATAAAGGCCATTGACCTGTGCTGCTACCAAGTATGAATCAACATGGGCCTCTAGCTTTTTAACTCCGAATTTGTGCGCGATGCGCAGCCCAGCCAGCAGGGCTTCATACTCAGCTTCATTGTTGGTGCTTTTGAAGTCCATGTAACACCCCGACCAAAGGCGGATTATACATCGGGGCGCCACATATTGTTTCATTACTCGTGACACTATTTGGGTGTCAATATTTAATAAATATATTCATTCGCGCACGCGCAACGTAAACACAAGATAACATAAATCAACATAAATCAATATATTATAAGACAAAATATTCGAACAATAATAACTTGTCTTGTTACATTTTAATCTAGGTCCAAAAGTAAAAACGTCCTACGTGTCCACAAGCTCCAAATGTAGCTACAGCAAACCTGAACATGTGTTAAAATAAAACGTCAAACACTTGCGTGTTGGTGAGAAATCAAGTTTAATACAATACATAGATAACAACAAATCTGCGCGCAACACGTGTATGTCTGCTGTTTAACAAGGGTGTAATCAGATTGTGATCAAGCCTAAATAGATCATAGTTCATAGTTCAATCCGTGCTCCCAAATGAGCACAAAAACGAGAAAACATCTGTGCAAGTGTAAAACAAAGAAAACCGTAAACGATAGGTCTCCCGTGTTCATCCAATGGATCCATGAAAACTTCGGAATAGGCCGAACAAAGCGGTTAATGATACACACATACAAATAAACAGCCAAGTAAACGTCCTCAACACATGGGATACTGCGCGACTAAAGTTCATAAACAAGTTTAAGACTCTAAGTTTGTATGAACACATGAACATCCCAAAACATTAAAAATAAAAAGGGATTAGGTACGAGATTACTCACTTGATAAACGGTGCGGTGAAAGATAAAGCAAGAACCAACTTTAAACAAGCACAAGTTAACCTATAATTAAATATTATTGTTTTAACGATTGGTTTTAAGTCTTGATTATAAGTTAGCATAATTAATAAGTAACTTAAACAAATTATTATATATATTATAGATTACCGGAAAACAGGGCAGAACAGGAGAGAGGACGAAGGCAAAGAGAGGAGGCGGCAGAGGAAGAACAACGGCAAGGAGCAAAGGAAGAGAGAACAGGAGAGTTTAAGTGCTTTGTGTGTGTAGTGTTAGGAAATTAACATTATTATTTATAGGGAAACCCTAGGGAACACAATCCCTAGAAAAGGGGAAAAGATCTCAAAAAGCAAAAGATTCCAAAAGCAAAAGATATCAAAAGATATGGCAGCTGCAGGGGATAAAGGAAAAGCTGACAGGTAACAGTAAACAGGCATGGGAGGGTCAGATAAAGGTACTGGTCAAGCATGGAAAAGCAGATCTCAAAAGATAATGTCAGTCACTTTTTCTACCAACCAATGGGGTTGGTGCGCATGCTGCGCCGAAAGTAACTTTTCAGACATAAGACAGGTTAGGTCAACAGCACAAAAGATAAGATATCAAAAAACAAACAAGCAAGTTAAAACAGAAGAAAGGACACAAGACAGCGCGAGAAAGCTTCGAGCGCACGCGCGAGAAAGCTTCGAGCGCACGCGCGAGAAGATTCGAGCGCACGCGCGAGGGCGAAGGCTGACAAAACAAACCTTAGCGCGCCGCGGGAAGAACTATTATCCTTAGCGCGCCGCGGGAAGAAGTACCATTCTTAGCGCGCCGCGGGAAGAACTTCCGTTCTTAGCGCGCTGCGAGAAGAACTACAATTCTTAGCGCGTCGCGGGAAGAACTACCGTTCTTAGCGTGCTGCGAGAAGAACTACAATTCTTAGCGCGTCGCGGGAAGAACTACCGTTCTTAGCGCGCTGCGAGAACTACAATTCTTAGCGCGCTGCGAGAACAGTTCGCCTCGCGTATCGCAGGAACAACAGGTCTTCGCGCAGGCTTCCTTGTAAGGAGTCTGGCGCGTGGAGCTGCGCAGACAACCTTAGGCGGGAAGGAACAAAGGACAAGCAAAGAGTTAAGAGAAAAGGAGGTTCAAGGCGTAAGGGCGGAACGACGACAAGAGAGAGAAAGAGGCGGGACGGCAACAAGAGGGAAAAGAAGAGGGAGAGAAGAAGAGGGACGGAACGGCGGAAAGGAAAAGAGAGGAAGAGGCGGGAGGAAAATATATTATTATTATTAAAAATAAAGTAGAAGTATAAATAAATATTAAATCATAAAAGAAAGAGATCGGATCGGAGAAACGGGTACCTGGGTCGGGTCGGATCGGGTCAGATGTCACAGTCCAACCTGATGGCGTAAGTATATTCATGATTCTCTGGATCCACCAGTTTTAGGCCTGCGCCAGACCCTTCGTTGTTTGAAGCTCCGTCAGTGAACAATCTCCAAACATTTTCTTCATCATTAGCTCGCGGAGGGTCTACCTCGCGCTGAGCCTCTTCAATTTTTCCTTCGGGGACTTCGGCAATGAAATCAGCCAAGACTTGTCCCTTGATTGCTGGGCGGGGCTTATAGGAGATCGTGTGCTCTCCTAATTCCAGCGCCCATTTTGTTAGCCTTCCCGAGAGCGCGGGGCGCCGCAAGACTTGCTGGATGTTGTAACCAGTCAGAACTTCAATGGGATGACCATTGAAATATCTATGAAGCTTGCGCGACGCGTGTGTTAGTGATAAAACTAACTTTTCCATGATGGAGTAGCGCGTCTCCGGATCTGTCAGCACCCGACTCACATAGTATATTGGCGTTTGGATTCCCTTGCGATCCACCAATAATACTGCGCCGATGGCGCGCTCTCCTGCTGATAGGTATAATGTCAATGTTTCACCAGGAAGTGGAGCTGTGAGCGCGGGCAGATTTATCAAACATTCTTTTATCTCCCTGAAAGCTTGCTCGGCCTCAGGAGTCCATTTGAATTGGCTTTTCTTTAAGCAATTCCTCAATGTGTTGACAAATGGGGTAGATTTGCTTGCATGGTTCGCTAGGAACCTGTTGATTGAAACCAATCTACCATTCAGCTTCTGGACCTCTTTCATGGTGGATGGCGAGGGCATGTCAAGGATGGCCTCCACCTTCTCAGGGTTCACCTTGAAACCATCCTTGGTGACCATTACACCTAGAAATTTTCCCTCTAGTACGCCGAAAGTGCATTTGCTCGGATTGAGCTTCATGTTAACTTCCTTTAGGCGCCCAAGGGTTTCTTCGATGTCTTTGAGCATTTGCTTTTCCTCCATGCTCCTGATCACCAAATCATCCACATAGACTTCTAGGTTTCTTCCGATTTGCTCGCTGAAAACGGCATCCATAAGTCTTTGGTAGGTGGCGCCCGCATTCTTCAAACCAAAGGGCATTTTTGTGTAGCAAAAAACACCCTTGTCGGTTCTAAATGCGGTCTTGTCCTCGTCTTGTGGTGCCATTTGAATCTGGTGATAGTCCTTGTAGGCATCCAGGAAACATTTGAGTTTGAATGGCGCCACGGAGTCCACCTTTGCGTCGATGTTTGGGAGGGGGTAACAATCTTTTGGGCACGCTTTGTTGAGGTCTTTGAAGTCAATGCACATCCTCCACGACCCGTTACTTTTCTTTACCATCACAGGATTGGCTACCCATGTCTGGTATCGTATCGGGCGGATGATGTTTGCGCGCAATAGATCCTCAACCTGCTCATTCATGGCCCTCGCCTTCTCATCCCCCATGACTCTCTTCTTTTGAGCAATTGGCTCTACAGACTTGAACGTGTTGAGAGAATGTTGCGCCAGGTCTCGCGGAACCCCAGTCATATCAGAGTGTTGCCACGCGAAGACCGACATATATGCCGTGAGCAACCTTTTCATTCTCAACCTCGTGTCGTCTGATATCGTAGCGCCAATTGTGATTTTTTGCTCCGGGAATTTCGGGTTGAGAATCCATTCCTCTGGCGCGTTGTCTGCCATTGGAAGTTTCATTCTCCCTTCCCGCGGAGTACTTGTCACTGCACACAAATGATCTCTGTATACAAAAGTTACACCTGTTGGTGTTGGGAACCCCAATGCGCCGTGCGCTGGCGACGGTATGGCGTTGAATTGGGCAATCGTTCCCCTACCCAAGATCATATTGTGGCAAGAAGTGGTGGGCAAGACCAAGAAGTTGACAACTTCGGCTCGCTTGTGTTTCTCATCCCCCATGGTTAGTTCAAATTGTATTTGACCCAGGGGATGAATGATTTCATTGGAAACACCAGAGATCGGTGCATTCACAATTTCAAGCCTTGCTTGGTCTGCCGGATCCAGTTTCCTGAAACATTGCTCATACATTATGTCTGATTCGCTGCCAGTGTCCACCAGGACTTTTGACACTTCATAATGAGCAATGTGTGTAGTGATGACAAGAGGACTGCTGATGGAAGGACCTCCCCTGATTCTTGGGAAGATGACTTGTTGCTCGCGCCAATCTCCTTGGATTTGCGCGCTTCTCTTTCTTGATATTTGCCCTTGCCTTCCTCCTTCGGCTACACAGATTCTTTTGTACTTTTTGCTGGCTGAGGCTCCTGATTGTTCATTTTCTGGTCTTGAGTTTTTCACCAGGTGAGCCAGCTTGCCTGATTTCACATCCTTTTCAATTGCATCCTTCAAGTGGTGGCATGCGTCAGTGTTGTGTCATGTGGACTTGTGAAACTCACAGTACTTGCCACTGTCTGATGGTCCCTTGTAGTGTAGTGGCTTGGGGCTTTTGAATTGGACATTCTCAGTGCTTAACACCTGTGAAGGCGTTTTAGTGAGGGGAGTCCATATTCTTGGCAGAGGTCTGTTAGGATCTCTGCCGCCTTCCCTCTTGTCACCCTCCTAGCGACTACGAACGTCTTTTTGGGGCTGGGGTGAGCTTGGTTGCGCCTGCTTTTCTGCGGGAGAAAACTGATTGGTTGCAACCTGGACCACACAGAGTTCTGTTTGCCCCTTCTTTCATTGCTGCGCGGTGTCTCAGCTTGATGCGCTCTTTCTCTTGCCCTATCTTGGGCAATTTGTTTTTCATTTCTCGCGAAGACTCGCGATGCTTCCATTAACTTGGCCTACGTGGTGGGCATGCCATCTCTGCTTATGAGAGCTCGGCGGAGTTGATCACTGCGCGCGCCTTGTATAAAGGCCACGCGCAAGAGTTGCTCAGTGATACCTCCGATTGCCAGAGACTCCTGATTGAAACGAGTTATGTAGTCTTCAATCGTTTCATCATTCTTGCGCAAGCAGTGCATGATGTCATCAGGGTCGCGCGTGTGTCTGCGCTGCTGTACGAAGTGGGCTTGGAACTTTTCCAATAGTTCCTCGAACCCATCGATCTGCCCAGTCGGCAAGCTCTCGAACCAGACACGAGCCGCGCCCGTGAGGCAGCGAGCAAACATGTGATACCATGTTGGCATCGTCCAGCTTTCTAGGTTTCCAGTGTTGTAAAACCCTTGTAAGAAATCGTCTGGATCTGTTGTGCCGTCATATTTGCCCAAACCACTTGGCATCTTGGTTTTGTGCTGAATAGGGGCCTTCGCGATGCGCTCGGTGAACTTTGAATGTTTCACCAAGATGGATGGTCTGTACGGTGTGGTTACGTCCACTTGCCCTCTAACTGGTGGGCTGTATGGTATGTGCAGATCCAGATCGGCTTTGGCTCCAGGCGCCATGTTAACGTGCGCGCGGAGCTGTGAGCCTCCTGCATGAGTATCTCGCGTCTTCCTCATGCTGTGCACTTCATCACTGAACTCAGTGTGTGCAGTGTGAACAGAGTGACCATCTTCCGGCGCGCGCGCCCTTTTTGTTCCATGAACGTTCTGCTTGTCAAACGCTAGCCTTTGTGTTAAGTCGGCTGTCTTTTGTGTTTGACCATCTCATTGTACTTGTCCATTAGACGTCGTTGCTCGTTTATGAGCTATTCTTTGGGATCATTGGTTTCATCTTCTGGACCCATTGGTCCTTTTTGTTTCGCGCCGGCAAGATTTTGTAACGTGAGATCGTCTGGAGGAGTTTCAGTCTGGCCATGAGGAGTTGTGATGAAGGGACGGTTACTGGTGGCGCGCGTAGAATCACGCGGCACCCTCAGAAACTGTTGTCCTTCATTAACATCCTCACGTTCAATATCCTCCAGAACTTGATCAACGTTACGAACGCCAGAAACCATGATGAAAATTTGTTTTTTATAGAGATCTGATGAGATCTTGTTGCCGTTGTAACAGTGGATGGCGCCAATGAAGAAACGTGGATCGACTCACTGGTAGACGATCTACTTTCCTCGGGTGTGATTATGCTATTTCACCGATGGTTCTCTTGGATCTGGGTTCTTCCACCTACAAAATGAGCAGCACCGTAAACTTACCCCTCAGAAAGGGACAGAGGGGTCCTCTTTGGGGTAACCCTCCGGTGTGAGAATAAGTATTTGTGGGAGAAGATAATAATATCAGAGTAAGGAATTTGGAGTGTATTGCTTAATAGCTGAATACTCTGTAACTGTATGTAATTGGATGTGACTGTGTTATATTGGATGTCTCTCCTTGTGGAGTTGATGCTGTATTTATAGTGCTAGGGTTTCCAATGATTGGGCTCAGACCCAATTAGGGCTTTGTTGGCCTCTTCCAGTTGCTTTGCGCCACGTGTCCTTTGGGACACCTGGTGCTTTTTCATTGGTTATAATCACGTGGTAGCACATGGGTTTTGCTGAGTTGTCCACCTTTTATTGGCAGCTGTCAACATCAGCATATTCTTATTCCTTAAAAAGATACCTTCTGGAAGGTTGTCTGACGTGCACAATCAAGGTTGCCCTAATCCTGATTTGGATAAGGACGAGGTTGATTATGTGCATGTGTGATATGCGCCTATCCTGAGGATGCGCGAGGTCTTCTCTTTATTCTCACGCGCAGATGTTTTATGCGCAAATGTGATATGCACGAGCATGTGATATGCGCCACGCGCATATGTGATATGCGTGAGCATATGTGATGCGTGAGCATCTGTGGTGCCTGAGCATATGTGATGCCTGAGCATATGTGATGCGTGAGCATCTGTGGTGCCTGAGCATATGTGATGCCTGAGCATGTGATGCATGAGCATATGTGATATGCGTGAGCATATGTGATATGCGCCATGCGCCTTCATGAAGTCTTGATTTCAAGCCTCTTGTCTATATCTTGTGGGTTGACCCGCCTCGCTCGGTGTTGATGCGGGTACATACCTCTTCATGGTCCTTAGCTACACGTTTTCTTTATCTCTTTTATGACGTGGGTGTCAAGAGTCGTTGTCTTTTAAAAGTTGAGTGATGCGTATTTAGCGAAGGGTTATTGTTCTAGAAGACATTATAGATAATACTTGTTACTTACGTGTGTACTTTAGTTTTTCTCATGACTAAGTTGAGCATCACAATTATTGTCCCATTATAAGCCCTTTATCGAGTAAATTTATGCATAATCAGATTATGCATAAATCATAATCAGTGGCATAGTTTGACAACGTAAAATATTATAGTTTCATAATAAAAATTGAGCACAAGCCATTATCCTTCTCTAACACGAGGCACATCAATCCTACGTAACAGAACTCATTGACAAAATATATTACCTCATTAGATACTCCTATAAGGAGATGTTCTTGGGCACCGTGCTAGTAAATGGCGATTGGCTTGATGGAGGAGAAAAGGAGGTGTGTTTGTGTGGACAAACACCATTTGTTTGGGGGGGGGGGGGGGGGGGTTACTCGAGTAGAGGCTGGCAACCAGCGAGGAGGCCTATTTACCATGCATCTTGGGATATACTATTTGATGAAAAAAAATTCTTAAGTAATAGTTTCAGTATTTTTATATATAAAAACTTGCATAGCTATTTTTCTTTAACAAGCATCCTATAAAAAGTCGTTAAAAACCCCGGATTGAACTTAAAACAACACATACACACTCGATGCACCTATCAAACTCGAAAGAAATACATATCGTACATAACCCAAATCAATACAATTACGCAAACCGTATCACAACTGTGAACACACAAATATGAGAAGCAGTCTTTTGTGTCAAATTAGTATCTCTTTTGAGACATACAATCATGTTTAAATATATGGTCGTTAAATCTAGTATGACAACTTTTAAATATACCAACATAATTCTTATAATAACTATAAACATAGATTTATTTAGTATAACATAATACTAAACATTATATATAATATTATATAATAAAAATATATATATCTTTCGTAAGCGTATATGAAGTCAGATAACATTAACTTTCCTTAAGACCTTTATTGGGGTGGTCTGCTTCATGGCCAACACATGATCCCACAATGTCGGTTATCTTATTTCCACTAATAATAAAAATGGAGAATTAAATAACTAAATATTTATTCACTCAAATAATGCTTTACCCATGTAGTTATTAATGCTTAATAATTGAAACAAAAACTATAATAGCTTTCCCAACCGGCCATTGGCACATGATCAACATGTTTGTAGGACTATGAGTTCATTTTCATGTTCTTTTCTTAACTAATTATTGGTTACATATTTAAATTTAAAGATGATAGTTGTTGACTTAAGGAGCTAAGGTGTGTTAAAATAGAATCAATTCAAATTCGTAAAAACTGTATAATATATGTGTGCAATTAACGGGTATAATGTAATTGGAAAGAGAACAGAGTCAACTCAACCTTTTATAACCTTTTATCTGGAAGCCTAACAGGTACTCTAAAATCGGATCTCTTTTTGTAAAGAAAAATAAAAGATAACTTTTTTTACAATCATAACTTAAAAACGTATAAAAAGACAAACATAACTTTTTTGTAAAGAAAAATAAAAGATAACTTTTTTTACAATCATAACTTAAAAACGTATAAAAAGACAAACATGTCAATCATATTAGAGTTTATGTGAGTTTACCGGAAAAAAATAGCCTTTCCAAACACACGTTAGTAACTATTATTTTTCGACAAGTAGTGAACAACTAAACGAGGATTTTGTGGATTACCTTCAAGGTTTTAAGCTAGAACACAAACAAATCTCAACTATCTTTCTCTCATTATGAATAACTGAAGTAACATGTCCAACTAAACGATCCTATATTCCTATGACTTAAACTTTCAGATCACATATGGTTTACGTCGCTTGATTCGACTACGTTGATGTTGCCTTCCATATCAATCAACTTTAGTAAATTATAAGTCTAATACATAAAATTAAAAAAAAAATTAAGAATAGCCTTCCTTATGAAACTTGATATCCATTTCATTTTATTGATATTGGTTTTAAAGTTGATCATGGTCCATATACTAGCAACAAATATTAATAAGTTTGTTTGGGACCTGTCGAAGCACGAAATGGAATCTGACCTGACTCATGACGGAGCTTCCACGGATTTCGAGATGAATAAACCGCATCCTGGTCTGCTGATCCTCTCCTCCGGCTGCTCGCGATCTGCAGTGGCGTTTTGGGGGTGTGGAGGTGACCGCTAAGAGATCTTAAAGATCTCTTGTTCACAGACACAAAAACTGGTGGTGGCACCTACTGAGCATGACCCCATGATAAGGAGGTGAAGACCTCCTTATATAGAGTCTCATGGCCACCATCATGATACCCTAATGGGCCTAGCCCAATTAGGGCTACCTCCACAAACCTCCTCAGCCCAATAACAAATGTATTAGCCCATATAATAAAACAAACCAAATATAATAAATTTAGGATTGTAAACCGGGTTTAATACCATACCCCTACAAGCCCCCCAAGTCCAGCGTTGCTCCTGGGCGCGCAAGCACTTAGGTGGAGCGTTGGACTTTATAAGGTGTTAGGGCGGTTTTTTCCCTTTTATTCGGCCTTATCTTTATTGTTTTGAGTCTGGGAGACTTTCTCCATGATGGTGACGCGTTGTGACCCTTAAGATAATGGTGGTGTCGAGTTATAAGGATAATAAAGCTTTGCGCGCGTGAGGCGTCTTACGAGCTGAGAAATAAAGCCTTGCGCGCGAGAGGCGTCTTACAAGCTGGGTAATAAAGCATGCGCGCGAGAGGCGTCTTACAAGCTGAGCAATGAAGCCTACGCTGCGAGTGGCGTCTTACGAGATGAGAATAATAAAGCCTGCGCGCGAGAGGCGTCTTACGAGCTGAAAATAATAAAGCCTGCGCGCGAGAGGCGTCTTACGAGCTGAAAATAATAAAGCCTGCGCGCGAGAGGCGTCTTACGAGCTGAAAATAATAAAGCCTGCGCGCGAGAGGCGTCTTACGAGCTGAAAATAATAAAGCCTGCGCGCGAGAGGCGTCTTACGAGCTAAGAGTAATAACTGAGCTGGCGCGTGAGGCGACTTACGAGCTGTAATAATAACTGAGCTGGCGCGTGAGGCGACTTACGAGCTGTAATAATAACTGAGCTGGCGCGTGAGGCGACTTACAAGCTGTAATAATAACAGTAGCCTGCGCGCGAAGCGTCTTACGGGTTGTAATAATAATGTAAACATGCGCGCGGGGCGTCTTACGGGCTGTAATAATAATGGAAACCTGCGCGCGGGGCGTCTTACGGGCAATGAAAGTAATGATAATAAAAGCTGGCGCGTGGCCGACGGGTTTATGAGGATTCCCAACCTTCAAGTATGGCGGGGAGCCGTATGGGAAATTGAGGATTCCCAACCTTTAAGTATGGCGCGGAGCCGTATGGGAAATTGTGAGGATTCCCAGCCTATGGCGCGGAGCCGTATGGGAAATTGTGAGGATTCCCAGCCTATGGCGCGGAGCCGTATGGGAAATTGTGAGGATTCCCAGCCTATGGCGCGGAGCCGTATGGGAAATTGTGAGGATTCCCAGCCTTCAAGTTTGAGCTAAGACTCATATTTTTGGGCTAAGGCCCTGACGTTTTAGAGTTAAGACTCGTCAACGCGTTTGAGCTTGGAGCTCACGCATGTATGTTTTACTTCGCTTTCTTTTTAATTTGATGTCAATATAATGTTGTCATATTGCTCAAATTAGTAAAAGGAAGTGCGAAACATGTACGCGAAAACTTGTATGCGGTGGCGCGAATGTAAAACTGCTGCGCGCTGTGGCGCAGAGTAATTGCCTGGGCGCGCTGCGCGCGACCCGCTGAGGCGCAGAGTAGTTGCCTGGGGCGCGCCCGCGCGACCCGCTGAGGCGCAGAGTAGTTGCCTGGGGCGCGCCCGCGCGACCCGCTGAGGCGCAGAGTAATTGCCTGGGCGCGCGCGCGACCCGCTGTGGCGCAGAGTAGTTGCCTGGGCGCGCGCGCGCGACCCGCTGAGGCGCAGAGTAATTGCCTGGGCGCGCGCGCGCGACCCGCTGAGGCGCAGAGTAGTTGCCTGGGCGCGCGCGCGCGACCCGCTGAGGCGCAGAGTAGTTGCCTGGGCGCGCTGCGCGCGACCCGCTGAGGCGCAGAGTAGTTGCCTGGGCGCAGCGCGCGCGACCCGCTGAGGCGCAGAGTAATTGCCTGGGCGCGCGTGCGACAAGCTGTGGCGCAGAGTAATTGCCTGGGCGCGCGCGCGCGACCCGCTGAGGCGCAGAGTAATTGCCTGGGCGCGCGCGCGCGACCCGCTGAGGCGCAGAGTAATTGCCTGGGCGCGCGCGCGCGACCCGCTGAGGCGCAGAGTAATTGCCTGGGCGCAGCGCGCGCGACCCGCTGAGGCGCAGAGTAATTACCTGGGCGCGCGCTGCGACCCAAAGGTTTTGAATATCCACATCAGGTAGGTTTTATGTAAAACCAACAGATCTGATAGCGTACTTGATGCTTGAGCATGCTTGATGCTTGAGCATGCTTGCTGCTTGAGCATGCTTATTGCTTGAGCATGCTTGATGCTTGAGCATGCTTGCTGCTTGAGCATGCTTGATGCTTGAGCATGCTTGCTGCTTGAGCATGCTTATTGCTTGAGCATGCTCTGCCTTCATGTCTGGGGGCGCGCGCGCGACCCGCTGTGGCGCGGAGTAATCGCCTGGGCGCGCGGGGCGCGCTGTGGCGCGGAGTAATCTCCTGGGCGCGCGCTGCGCGCGACCCGCTGAGGCGCAGAGTAGTTGCCTGGGCGCGCGCGCGACCCGCTGTGGCGCGGAGTAATCTCCTGGGCGCGCGCGCGCGCGACCCGCTGTGGCGCGGAGTAATCGCCTGGGGCGCGCGCGACCCGCTGTGGCGCGGAGTAATCGCCTGGGCGCGCGCGCGCGCTGTGGCGCGGAGTAATCGCCTGGGCGCGCGCGCGCGCTGTGGCGCGGAGTAATCGCCTGGGCGCGCGCGCGCGACCCGCTGAGGCGCAGAGTAATCGCCTGGGCGCTGCGCGCGACCCAAAGGTTTTGAATATCCACATCAGGTAGGTTTTATGTAAAACCAACAGATCTGATAGGGTTTATAAACCTATGAATATGAGGTGTGGCTGCTGCTCGGACGAACCCAGATCTGAAAACCCAGATCTGAGGGTTTTCCTCAAAAGCTCATTTTCTTCCTGTTTCTTCCAGATCTGGAGGTATTTTCCAGGTCTGAAAACACAGATCTAAGGATTTTCCCCAAAAGCTTGGTGGTTTCCTCCTGCATCTTCCAGATCTGGAAGTATTTTCCAGATCTGAAAACATAGATCTAAGGGTTTTCCCCAAGAGCTCGGTGGTTCTTCCTGAGATTTTGATGAACGGATCGGAGGGCCGAGAAGAGAGGCCAGTGTGGTTCATTGCCGCCCCACGGTGGGCGCCAATGTCGAAGCACGAAATGGAATCTGACCTGACTCATGACGGAGCTTCCACGGATTTCGAG